>NC_091154.1:59026850-59137598 GCF_040958095.1 Procambarus clarkii | reverse complement strand
GCAAAACCGCACCGAATATTTGCAGCCCAAAAAGCGAGCTAGAAAAGATGACGGTAACAATCCCGAGGATTCATGCAAAAAGCCAAGATTGATCAAACCCAACGACCAAAACTGCAGACGAACAGTTATCTTAATTTAGGGAAATTATTTTGAAATTTAAAAGCTAAACTCCCTATATACAATTTTAATGTAAAATTGTATGTCTGATGGAATATGATTTTTTAATAAAGATTTAAAAGAATTGTTGTATAATGTGCCTTCGAATTTTTTAATGTAGAGAGATAGAAATTTGTGATCGGTATTTACCTCTGTCTGCTCTAAATCTTTGCTGCTCATGCAATATATTTCCATTACATCGATTTTTGTTTCAGTTCATGTATTTAACTGGAAATTTTTACTTCTTGTCATACTAATACAGCCTTTTATATGTTTCGCTAAAGGTCTGCTCTGAATAAGGAAAGCAAAGAATACTAACATAAGGTGAAAAACTAGTGGTGACATATTAGAGGTGTACAAGTTGACGAATGGGAATAACAAAAGGGGGATAATAATAGGGTATTAAAGGAATCAAAACAAAATAGAACTCGAAAAAAGGTTATAAAATTGGACATGTTTAGATTTAGAAAGACCTTGATAAATACTGGTTCGGTTGTTGATTTGTTGAGCAAATTACTGCATAACACATAAGAACATAAGAACGAAGGTAACTGCAGAAGGCCTATTGGCCCATACGAGGCACCTCCTATTTATAACAACCCAATCCCTCTCATATACATGTCCAACCCATGCTTGAAACAGTCGAGGAACCCCACCTCCACTGCGTTTCATGGTATTGGTTCCACAAATCAACAACCCTGTTACCGAACCAGTATTTACCCAAGTCTTTCCTAAATCTAAACTTATCCAATTGTTTCGCATTCTTTCGTGTGTTGATACTTTTATACTCCATTAATATCCCCTGTATTATATCCATTCATCCACTTGTAAACCTTAATCATGTCACCCCCTAACTCTTCGCCTTTCCCGTGAATGCAGTTTAAGCTTTGTTAATCTTTATTCATATGAAAGATTTCTAATTTGGGGAATTAACTTTGTTATCCAAAGCTTGACACGTTCAAGAGAATTTATATCCATTCTATGGTACGGAGACCAAAACTGACCTGCATAATCTAAATGGGGCCTAACTAGAGCAAGATATACCTGAAGAACCACACCAGATGTCCTTTTACTAACGCTTCGATTATAAATCACAGTGTCCTATTTGCCTTATTACGACATTCGTTCATTGATCCTGAGGTTTTAAACTGTTACTAATCAATCTCTCAGATCCCTTCAGCAATCTCATCACCATCTAGCTTGTATCTTATTAATATAAGAACAAAGGTAACTGCAGAAGGCCTATTGGCCCATACGAGACAGCTTCTATTTATAACCACGCCTTTCCAGTTAATGCAATTAAGCTTTGTTAATCTTTCTTCATATGAAAGATTTCTAATTTAGGGTTTTAACTTAGTCATCCTACACTGGACACGTTCAAGTGAATTTATATCCATTCTATAGGACAGCGACCAAAACTGAACTGAATAATCTAAATTGGGCCTAACCAGCGAGATATAGCTGAAGAACCACATCAGGTCTCTTGTTACTAAGCTTCGATAAATAATCCCAGTGTTCCAATTTGCCTTATTACGAACATTCATGCATTGATCCTATTGTTTTAAATTCTTACTAATCATAACTCCCAGATCCCTTTCGCAATCTCAACACCATCTAGCTCGTATCTTGTAACTCATCATTACCTAGCCTCAGAACTTTGCATTTATCAGCATTAAACTGTACCTGACAATCTCTCTCTCTCTCTCTCTCTCTCTCTCTCTCTCTCTCTCTCTCTCTCTCTCTTCTCTCTCTCTCTCTCTCTCTCTCTTCTCTCTCTCTCTCCTCTCTCTCTCTCTCTCTCTCTCTCTCTCCCCTCTCTCTCTCTCTCTCTTTCTCTCTCTCTCTCTCTCTCTCCTCTCTCTCTCTCTCTCTCTCTCTCTCTCTCTCTCTCTCTCTCTCTCTCTCTCTCTCTTATAAAATAAATAATAAAAACACTGTTGTTGTTGTTTCAGATTTAGCTACTCAGAACAAAGTGTCCATGTAGCATGGACTTTGGTGAGCCCGTAAATATATTTAATATCACTATTGTTATTCCTATATGTACTCAGGCTCAGGTCAATCACCTCACTTACACAACTCTTGGGGTATATATAAAAGGATCCCGCTCCTTGAATAATTCAGTCTAGTTCTTAGCACAGACCAGAAAATACGTTTGTGGACGCATATTTACGTGTTTTTCAATATTTTGCCAAACATATCTTGGAAAAACTTTACTCATTAGTCTGTGAATTCTAACCGATATTAAGAAAAATAATAGATTTTCCTGTAACGCAACAGGTCCAATATACAGAGCAATGGCAGAAATTATATACGAATGTTGTATTCGCAAACCAACTAGGCAAAAAGGAGTATGTGCTCCGATAAAGAAGACTCTAGGCTCGCAAGCAAATTTCCAACAGAAGGAGGAAAAGGTCGTAATCGACAATAAGGCAAAAACAAGCGATAAACAAAATCAGTATCATTTCAATGAAAAAAGAAATGATACGCTGGTCACAAGCCTCGATAAGAAGATCATTACTTTGAATGATTCCATCAAAAGTAATAAGCAAACTCCTGCACTTCATTTGATATGACGATACAAAATTTTGAGCAAAACCGCACCGAATATTTGCAGCCCAAAAAGCGAGCTAGAAAAGATGACGGTAACAATCCCGAGGATTCATGCAAAAAGCCAAGATTGATCAAACCCAACGACCAAAACTGCAGACGAACAGTTATCCTAATTTAGGGAAATTATTTTGAAAATTTAAAAGCTAAACTCCCTATATACAATTTTAAATGTAAAAATTGTATGTCTGATGGAATATGATTTTTTAATAAAGATTTAAAAGAATTGTTTGTATAATGTGCCTTCGAATTTTTTAATGTAGAGAGATAGAAATTTGTGATCGGTATTTACCTCTGTCTGCTCTAAATCTTTGCTGCTCATGCAATATATTTCCATTACATCGATTTTTGTTTTGAGTTCATGTATTTAACTGGAAATTTTTACTTCTTGTCTTACTAATACAGCCTTTTATATGTTTCGCTAAAGGTCTGCTCTGAATAAGGAAAGCAAAGAATACTAACATTAGGTGAAAACCTAGTGGTGACATATTAGAGTGTACAAGTTGACGAATGGGAATAACAAAAGGGGGATAATAATAGGGTATTAAAGGAATCAAAACAAAATAGAACTCGAAAAAAAGGTTATAATTGGACATGTTTTAGATTTAGGAAAGACCTTGATAAATACTGGTTCGGTTGTTGATTTGTTGAGCAAATTACTGCATAACACATAAGAACGAAGGTAACTGCAGAAGGGCCTATTGGCCCATACGAGGCACCTCCTATTTATAACAACCCAATCCCTCTCATATACATGTCCAACCCATGCGTGAAACAGTCGAGGAACCCCACCTCCACTGCGTTTCATGGTAATTGGTTCCACAAATCAACAACCCTGTTACCGAACCAGTATTTACCCAAGTCTTTCCTAAATCTAAACTTATCCAATTGTTTCGCATTCTTTCGTGTGTTGATACTTTTAATACTCCATTAATATCCCCTGTATTATATCCATTCATCCACTTGTAAACCTTAATCATGTCACCCCCTAACTCTTCGCCTTTTCCCGTGAATGCAGTTTAAGCTTTGTTAATCTTTATTCATATGAAAGATTTCTAATTTGGGGGAATTAACTTTGTCATCCTAAGCTTGACACGTTCAGAGAATTTATATCCATTCTATGGTACGGAGACCAAAACTGACCTGCATAATCTAAATGGGGCCTAACTAGAGCAAGATATACCTGAAGAACCACACCAGATGTCCTTTTACTAACGCTTTCGATTAATAAATCACAGTGTACTATTTGCCTTATTACGAACATTCGTGCATTGATCCTGAGGTTTTAAACTGTTACTAATCAAATCTCTCAGATCCCTTCAGCAATCTCATCACATCTAGCTTGTATCTTATTAATATAAGAACAAAGGTAACTGCAGAAGGCCTATTGGCCCATACGAGACAGCTTCTATTTATAACCACGCCCTTTCCAGTTAATGCAATTTAAGCTTTGTTAATCTTTCTTCATATGAAACATTTCTAATTTAGGGTTTTAACTTAGTCATCCTACACTGGACACGTTCAAGTGAATTTATATCCATTTCTATAGGACAGCGACCAAAATCTGAACTGAATAATCTAAATTGGGCCTAACCAGAACGAGATATAGCTGAAGAACCACATCAGGTCTCTTGTTACTAAAGCTTCGATAAATAAATCCCAGTGTCCAATTGCCTTATTACGAACATTCATGCATTGATCCTATTGTTTTAAATTCTTACTAATCATAAACTCCAGATCCCTTTCGCAATCTCAACACCATCTAGCTCGTATCTTGTAACTCATCATTACCTAGCCTCAGAACTTTGCATTTATCAGCATTAAACTTGTACCTGACAATCTCTCTCTCTCTCTCTCTCTCTCTCTCTCTCTCTCTCTCTCTCTCTCTCTCTCTCTCTCTCTCTCTCTCTCTCTCTCTCTCTCTCCTTCTCTCTCTCTCTCTCTCTCTCTCTCTCTCTTCTCTCTCTCTCTCTCTCTCTCGCTCTCTCTCTCTCTCTCTCTCTCTCTCTCTCTCTCTCATCTCTCTCTCTCTCTCTCTCTCTCTCTCCTCTCTCTCTCTCACTCTCTCTCTCTCTCTCTCTCTCTCTCTCTCTCTCTCTCTCTCTCTCTCTCCTCTCTCTCTCTCTCTCTTTTATAAAATAAATAATAAAAACACTGTTTGTTGTTGTTTCAGATTTAGCTACTCAGAACGAAGTGTCCATGTAGCATGGACTTTGGTGAGCCCGTAAATATATTTAATATCACTATTGTTATTCCTATATGTACTCAGGCTCAGGTCAATCACCTCACATACACAACTCTTGGGGTATATATAAAAGGATCCCGCTCCTTGAATAATTCAGTCTAGTTCTTAGCACAGACCAGAAAATACGTTTGTGGACGCATAATTTACGTGTTTTTTCAATATTTTGCCAAAACATATCTTGGAAAAACTTTACTCATTAGTCTCTGAATTCTAACCGATATTAAGAAAAATAATAGATTTTCCTGTAACGCAACAGGTCCAATATACAGAGCAATGGCAGAAATTATATACGAATGTTGTATTCGCAAACCAACTAGGCCAAAAAGAGTATGTGCTCCGATAAAGAAGACTCTAGGCTCGCAAGCAAATTTCCAACAGAAGGAGGAAAAGGTCGTAATCGACAATAAGGCAAAAACAAGCGATAAACAAAATCAGTCTACAGATGTACCAATGAAAAAAAAAATGATACGCTGGTCACAAGCCTCGATAAGAAGATCATTACTTTGAATGATTCCATCAAAAGTAATAAGCAAACTCCCTGCACTTCATTTGATATGACGATACAAAATTTTGAGCAAAACCGCACCGAATATTTGCAGCCCAAAAAGCGAGCTAGAAAAGATGACGGTAACAATCCCGAGGATTCATGCAAAAAGCCAAGATTGATCAAAACCAACGACCAAAACTGCAGACGAACAGTTTATCTTAATTTAGGGAAATTATTTTGAAATTTAAAAGCTAAACTCCCTATATACAATTTTAAATGTAAAAATTGTATGTCTGATGGAATATGATTTTTTTAATAAAGATTTAAAAGAATTGTTTGTATAATGTGCCTTCGAATTTTTTATGTAGAGAGATAGAAATTTGTGATCGGTATTTACCTCTGTCTGCTCTAAATCTTTGCTGCTCATGCAATATATTCCATTACATCGATTTTTGTTTTCAGTTCATGTATTTAACTGGAAATTTTTACTTCTTGTCATACTAATACAGCCTTTTATATGTTTCGCTAAAGGTCTGCTCTGAATAAGGAAAGCAAAGAATACTAACATAAGGTGAAAAACTAGTGGTGACATATTAGAGGTGTACAAGTTGACGAATGGGAATAACAAAAGGGGGATAATAATAGGGTATTAAAGGAATCAAAACAAAATAGAACTCGAAAAAAAGGTTATAAATTGAACATGTTTAGATTTAGGAAAGACCTTGATAAATACTGGTTCGGTTGTTGATTTGTTGAGCAAATTACTGCATAACACATAAGAACATAAGAACGAAGGTAACTGCAGAAGGCCTATTGGCCCATACGAGGCACCTCCTATTTATAACAACCCAATCCCTCTCATATACATGTCCAACCCATGCTTGAAACAGTCGAGGAACCCCACCTCCACTGCGTTTCATGGTAATTGGTTCCACAAATCAACAACCCTGTTACCGAACCAGTATTTACCCAAGTCTTTCCTAAATCTAAACTTATCCAATTGTTTCGCATTCTTTCGTGTGTTGATACTTTTAATACTCCATTAATATCCCCTGTAATTATATCCATTCATCCACTTGTAAACCTTAATCATGTCACCCCCTAACTCTTCGCCTTTCCCGTGAATGCAGTTTAAGCTTTGTTAATCTTTATTCATATGAAAGATTTCTAATTTGGGGGAATTAACTTTGTCATCCAAAGCTTGACACGTTCAAGAGAATTTATATCCATTCTATGGTACGGAGACCAAAACTGACCTGCATAATCTAAATGGGGGCCTAACTAGAGCAAGATATACCTGAAGAACCCACACCAGATGTCCTTTTACTAACGCTTCGATTAATAAATCAGTGTCCTATTTGCCTTATTACGAACATTCGTTCATTGATCCTGAGGTTTTAAACTGTTACTAATCAAATCTCTCAGATCCCTTCAGCAATCTCATCACCATCTAGCTTGTATCTTATTAATATAAGAACAAAGGTAACTGCAGAAGGCCTATTGGCCCATACGAGACAGCTTCTATTTATAACCACGCCTTTCCAGTTAATGCAATTTAAGCTTTGTTAATCTTTCTTCATATGAAAGATTTCTAATTTAGGGTTTTAACTTAGTCATCCTACACTGGACACGTTCAAGTGAATTTATATCCATTTTATAGGACAGCGACCAAAACTGAACTGAATAATCTAAATTGGGCCTAACCAGAGCGAGATATAGCTGAAGAACCACCATCAGGTCTCTTGTTACTAAAGCTTCGATAAATAAATCCCAGTGTTCAATTTGCCTTATTACGAACATTCATGCATTGATCCTATTGTTTTAAATTCTTACTAATCATAACTCCCAGATCCCTTTCGCAATCTCAACACCATCTAGCTCGTATCTTGTAACTCATCATTACCTAGCCTCAGAACTTTTGCATTTATCAGCATTAAACTGTACCTGACAATCTCTCTCTCTCTCTCTCTCTCTCTCTCTCTCTCTCTCTCCTCTCTCTCTCTCTCTCAGTCTCTCTCTCTCTCTCTCCGTCTCTCTCTCTCTCTCTCTCTCTCTCTCTCTCTCTCCTCTCTCTCTCTTTTCTCTCTTTCTCTCTCTCTCTCTCTCTCTCTCTCTCTCTCTCTCTCTCTCTCTCTCTTATAAAATAAATAATAAAAACACTGTTGTTGTTGTTTCAGATTTAGCTACTCAGAACGAAGTGTCCATGTAGCATGGACTTTGGTGAGCCCGTAAATATATTTAATATCACTATTGTTATTCCTATATGTACTCAGGCTCAGGTCAATCACCTCACTTACACAACTCTTGGGGTATATATAAAAGGATCCCGCTCCTTGAATAATTCAGTCTAGTTCTTAGCACAGACCAGAAAATACGTTTGTGGACGCATAATTTACGTGTTTTTCAATATTTTGCCAAAACATATCTTGGAAAAACTTTACTCATTAGTCTGTGAATTCTAACCGATATTAAGAAAAATAATAGATTTTCCTGTAACGCAACAGGTCCAATATACAGAGCAATGGCAGAAATTATATACGAATGTTGTATTCGCAAACCAACTAGGCAAAAAAGAGTATGTGCTCCGATAAAGAAGCCTCTAGGCTCGCAAGCAAATTTCCAACAGAAGGAGGAAAAGGTCGTAATCGACAATAAGGCAAAAACAAGCGATAAACAAAATCAGTCTACAGATGTACCAATGAAAAAAAGAAATGATACGCTGGTCACAAGCCTCGATAAGAAGATCATTACTTTGAATGATTCCATCAAAAGTAATAAGCAAACTCCCTGCACTTCATTTGATATGGCGATACAAAATTTGAGCAAAACCGCACCGAATATTTGCAGCCCAAAAAGCGAGCTAGAAAAGATGACGGTAACAATCCCGAGGATTCATGCAAAAAGCCAAGATTGATCAAACCCAACGACCAAAACTGCAGACGAACAGTTATCTTAATTTAGGGAAATTATTTTGAAATTTAAAAGCTAAACTCCCTATATACAATTTTAAATGTAAAAATTGTATGTCTGATGGAATATGATTTTTTAATAAAGATTTAAAAAGAATTGTTTGTATAATGTGCCTTCGAATTTTTTAATGTAGAGAGATAGAAATTTGTGATCGGTATTTACCTCTGTCTGCTCTAAATCTTTGCTGCTCATGCAATATATTTCCATTACATCGATTTTTGTTTTGAGTTCATGTATTTAACTGGAAATTTTTACTTCTTGTCATACTAATACAGCCTTTATATGTTTCGCTAAAGGTCTGCTCTGAATAAGGAAAGCAAAGAATACTAACATAAGGTGAAAAACTAGTGGTGACATATTAGAGGTGTACAAGTTGACGAATGGGAATAACAAAAAGGGGGATAATAATAGGTTATTAAAGGAATCAAAACAAAATAGAACTCGAAAAAAGGTTATAAATTGGACATGTTTAGATTTAGGAAAGACCTTGATAAATACTGGTTCGGTTGTTGATTTGTTGAGCAAATTACTGCATAACACATAAGAACGAAGGTAACTGCAGAAGGCCTATTGGCCCATACGAGGCACCTCCTATTTATAACAACCCAATCCCTCTCATATACATGTCCAACCCATGCTTGAAACAGTCGAGGAACCCCACCTCCACTGCGTTTCATGGTAATTGGTTCACAAATCAACAACCCTGTTACCGAACCAGTATTTACCCAAGTCTTTCCTAAATCTAAACTTATCCAATTGTTTCGCATTCTTTCGTGTGTTGATACTTTTAATACTCATTAATATCCCCTGTATTATATCCATTCATCCACTTGTAAACCTTAATCATGTCACCCCCTAACTCTTCGCCTTTCCCGTGAATGCAGTTTAAGCTTTGTTAATCTTTATTCATATGAAAGATTTCTAATTTGGGGGAATTAACTTTGTCATCCAAAGCTTGACACGTTCAAGAGAATTTATATCCATTCTATGGTACGGAGACCAAAACTGACCTGCATAATCTAAATGGGGCCTAACTAGAGCAAGATATACCTGAAGAACCACACCAGATGTCCTTTTACTAACGCTTCGATTAATAAATCACAGTGTCCTATTTGCCTTATTACGAACATTCGTTCATTGATCCTGAGGTTTTAAACTGTTACTAATCAAATCTCTCAGATCCCTTCAGCAATCTCATCACCATCTAGCTTGTATCTTATTAATATAAGAACAAAGGTAACTGCAGAAGGCCTATTGGCCCATACGAGACAGCTTCTATTTATAACCACGCCTTTCCAGTTAATGCAATTTAAGCTTTGTTAATCTTTCTTCATATGAAAGATTTCTAATTTAGGGTTTTAACTTAGTCATCCTACACTGGACACGTTCAAGTGAATTTATATCCATTTTATAGGACAGCGACCAAAACTGAACTGAATAATCTAAATTGGGCCCTAACCAGAGCGAGATATAGCTGAAGAACCACATCAGGTCTCTTGTTACTAAAGCTTCGATAAATAAATCCCAGTGTTCAATTTGCCTTATTACGAACATTCATGCATTGATCCTATTGTTTTAAATTCTTACTAATCATAACTCCCAGATCCCTTTCGCAATCTCAACACCATCTAGCTCGTATCTTGTAACTCATCATTACCTAGCCTCAGAACTTTGCATTTATCAGCATTAAACTGTACCTGACAATCTCTCTCTCTCTCTCTCTCTCTCTCTCTCTCTCTCTCTCTCTCTCTCTCTTATAAAATAAATAATAAAACACTGTTGTTGTTGTTTCAGATTTAGCTACTCAGAACGAAGTGTCCATGTAGCATGGACTTTGGTGAGCCCGTAAATATATTTAATATCACTATTGTTATTCCTATATGTACTCAGGCTCAGGTCAATCACCTCACTTACACAACTCTTGGGGTATATATAAAAGGATCCCGCTCCTTGAATAATTCAGTCTAGTTCTTAGCACAGACCAGAAAATACGTTTGTGGACGCATAATTTACGTGTTTTTCAATATTTTGCCAAAACATATCTTGGAAAAACTTTACTCATTAGTCTGTGAATTCTAACCGATATTAAGAAAAATAATAGATTTTCCTGTAACGCAACAGGTCCAATATACAGAGCAATGGCAGAAATTATATACGAATGTTGTATTCGCAAACCAACTAGGCCAAAAAGAGTATGTGCTCCGATAAAGAAGCTCTAGGCTCGCAAGCAAATTTCCAACAGAAGGAGGAAAAGGTCGTAATCGACAATAAGGCAAAAACAAGCGATAAACAAAATCAGTCTACAGATGTACCAATGAAAAAAAGAAATGATACGCTGGTCACAAGCCTCGATAAGAAGATCATTACTTTGAATGATTCCATCAAAAGTAATAAGCAAACTCCCTGCACTTCATTTGATATGGCGATACAAAATTTTGAGCAAAACCGCACCGAATATTTGCAGCCCAAAAAGCGAGCTAGAAAAGATGACGGTAACAATCCCGAGGATTCATGCAAAAAGCCAAGATTGATCAAACCCAACGACCAAAACTGCAGACGAACAGTTATCTTAATTTAGGGAAATTATTTTGAAATTTAAAAGCTAAACTCCCTATATACAATTTTAAATGTAAAAATTGTATGTCTGATGGAATATGATTTTTTAATAAAGATTTAAAAGAATTGTTTGTATAATGTGCCTTCGAATTTTTAATGTAGAGAGATAAAATTTGTGATCGGTATTTACCTCTGTCTGCTCTAAATCTTTGCTGCTCATGCAATATATTTCCATTACATCGATTTTTGTTTTGAGTTCATGTATTTAACTGGAAATTTTTACTTCTTGTCATACTAATACAGCCTTTTATATGTTTCGCTAAAGGTCTGCTCTGAATAAGGAAAGCAAAGAATACTAACATAAGGTGAAAAACTAGTGGTGACATATTAGAGGTGTACAAGTTGACGAATGGGAATAACAAAAGGGGGATAATAATAGGGTATTAAAGGAATCAAAACAAAATAGAACTCGAAAAAATGTTATAAATTGGACATGTTTAGATTTAGGAAAGACCTTGATAAATACTGGTTCGGTTGTTGATTTGTTGAGCAAATTACTGCATAACACATAAGAACGAAGGTAACTGCAGAAGGCCTATTGGCCCATACGAGGCACCTCCTATTTATAACAACCCAATCCCTCTCATATACATGTCCAACCCATGCTTGAAACAGTCGAGGAACCCCACCTCCACTGCGTTTCATGGTAATTGGTTCCACAAATCAACAACCCTGTTACCGAACCAGTATTTACCCAAGTCTTTCCTAAATCTAAACTTATCCAATTGTTTCGCATTCTTTCGTGTGTTGATACTTTTAATACTCCATTAATATCCCCTGTATTATATCCATTCATCCACTTGTAAACCTTAATCATGTCACCCCCTAACTCTTCGCCTTTCCCGTGAATGCAGTTTAAGCTTTGTTAATCTTTATTCATATGAAAGATTTCTAATTTGGGGAATTAACTTTGTCATCCAAAGCTTGACACGTTCAAGAGAATTTATATCCATTCTATGGTACGGAGACCAAAACTGACCTGCATAATCTAAATGGGGCCTAACTAGAGCAAGATATACCTGAAGAACCACACCAGATGTCCTTTTACTAACGCTTCGATTAATAAATCACAGTGTCCTATTTGCCTTATTACGAACATTCGTTCATTGATCCTGAGGTTTTAAACTGTTACTAATCAAATCTCTCAGATCCCTTCAGCAATCTCATCACCATCTAGCTTGTATCTTATTAATATAAGAACAAAGGTAACTGCAGAAGGCCTATTGGCCCATACGAGACAGCTTCTATTTATAACCACGCCTTTCCAGTTAATGCAATTTAAGCTTTGTTAATCTTTCTTCATATGAAAGATTTCTAATTTAGGGTTTTAACTTAGTCATCCTACACTGGACACGTTCAAGTGAATTTATATCCATTTTATAGGACAGCGACCAAAACTGAACTGAATAATCTAAATTGGGCCTAACCAGAGCGAGATATAGCTGAAGAACCACATCAGGTCTCTTGTTACTAAAGCTTCGATAAATAAATCCCAGTGTTCAATTTGCCTTATTACGAACATTCATGCATTGATCCTATTGTTTTAAATTCTTACTAATCATAACTCCCAGATCCCTTTCGCAATCTCAACACCATCTAGCTCGTATCTTGTAACTCATCATTACCTAGCCTCAGAACTTTGCATTTATCAGCATTAAACTGTACCTGACAATCTCTCTCTCTCTCTCTCTCTCTCTCTCTCTCTCTCCTCCTCTCTCTCTCTCTCTCTCTCTCTCTCTCTCTCTCCTCCCTCTCTCTCTCCCTCTCTCTCTCCCTCTCTCTCTCTTTCTCTCTCTCTTTCTCTCTCTCTCTCTCTCTCTCTCTCTCTCTCTCTCTCTCTCTCTCTCTCTCTCTCTCCTCTCTCTCCTCTCTCTCTCTCTCTCTCCCTCTCTCTCTCTCTCTCTCTCTCTCTCTCTCTCTCTCTCTCTCTCTCTCTCTCTCTCTCTCTCTCTCTTCTCTCTCTCTCTCTCTCTCCCTCTCTCTCTCCCTCTCTCTCTCTTTCTCTCTCTCTCTCTCTCTCTCTCTCTCTCTCTCTCTCTCTCTCTCTCTCTCTCTCTCTCTCTCTCTCTCTCTCTCTTATAAAATAAATAATAAAACACTGTTGTTGTTGTTTCAGATTTAGCTACTCAGAACGAAGTGTCCATGTAGCATGGACTTTGGTGAGCCCGTAAATATATTTAATATCACTATTGTTATTCCTATATGTACTCAGGCTCAGGTCAATCACCTCACTTACACAACTCTTGGGGTATATATAAAAGGATCCCGCTCCTTGAATAATTCAGTCTAGTTCTTAGCACAGACCAGAAAATACGTTTGTGGACGCATAATTTACGTGTTTTTCAATATTTTGCCAAAACATATCTTGGAAAAACTTTACTCATTAGTCTGTGAATTCTAACCGATATTAAGAAAATAATAGATTTTCCTGTAACGCAACAGGTCCAATATACAGAGCAATGGCAGAAATTATATACGAATGTTGTATTCGCAAACCAACTAGGCAAAAAGAGTATGTGCTCCGATAAGAAGACTCTAGGCTCGCAAGCAAATTTCCAACAGAAGGAGGAAAAGGTCGTAATCGACAATAAGGCAAAAACAAGCGATAAACAAAATCAGTCTACAGATGTACCAATGAAAAAAAGAAATGATACGCTGGTCACAAGCCTCGATAAGAAGATCATTACTTTGAATGATTCCATCAAAAGTAATAAGCAAACTCCCTGCACTTCATTTGATATGGCGATACAAAATTTTGAGCAAAACCGCACCGAATATTTTGCAGCCCAAAAAGCGAGCTAGAAAAGATGACGGTAACAATCCCGAGGATTCATGCAAAAAGCCAAGATTGATCAAACCCAACGACCAAAACTGCAGACGAACAGTTATCTTAATTTAGGGAAATTATTTTGAAATTTAAAAGCTAAACTCCCTATATACAATTTTAAATGTAAAAATTGTATGTCTGATGGAATATGATTTTTTAATAAAGATTTAAAAGAATTGTTTGTATAATGTGCCTTCGAATTTTTTAATGTAGAGATAGAAATTTGTGATCGGTATTTACCTCTGTCTGCTCTAAATCTTTGCTGCTCATGCAATATATTTCCATTACATCGATTTTTGTTTTGAGTTCATGTATTTAACTGGAAATTTTTACTTCTTGTCATACTAATACAGCCTTTTATATGTTTCGCTAAAGGTCTGCTCTGAATAAGGAAAGCAAAGAATACTAACATAAGGTGAAAAACTAGTGGTGACATATTAGAGGTGTACAAGTTGACGAATGGGAATAACAAAAGGGGGATAATAATAGGGTATTAAAGGAATCAAACAAAATAGAACTCGAAAAAAAGGTTATAAATTGGACATGTTTAGATTTAGGAAAGACCTTGATAAATACTGGTTCGGTTGTTGATTTGTTGAGCAAATTACTGCATAACACATAAGAACATAAGAACGAAGGTAACTGCAGAAGGCCTATTGGCCCATACGAGGCACCTCCTATTTATAACAACCCAATCCCTCTCATATACATGTCCAACCCATGCTTGAAACAGTCGAGGAACCCCACCTCCACTGCGTTTCATGGTAATTGGTTCCACAAATCAACAACCCTGTTACCGAACCAGTATTTACCCAAGTCTTTCCTAAATCTAAACTTATCCAATTGTTTCGCATTCTTTCGTGTGTTGATACTTTTAATACTCCATTAATATCCCCTGTATTATATCCATTCATCCACTTGTAAACCTTAATCATGTCACCCCCTAACTCTTCGCCTTTCCCGTGAATGCAGTTTAAGCTTTGTTAATCTTTATTCATATGAAAGATTTCTAATTTGGGGAATTAACTTTGTCATCCTAAGCTTGACACGTTCAAGAGAATTTATATCCATTCTATGGTACGGAGACCAAAACTGACCTGCATAATCTAAATGGGGCCTAACTAGAGCAAGATATACCTGAAGAACCACACCAGATGTCCTTTTACTAACGCTTCGATTAATAAATCACAGTGTCCTATTTGCCTTATTACGAACATTCGTGCATTGATCCTGAGGTTTTAAACTGTTACTAATCAAATCTCTCAGATCCCTTCAGCAATCTCATCACCATCTAGCTTGTATCTTATTAATATAAGAACAAAGGTAACTGCAGAAGGCCTATTGGCCCATACGAGACAGCTTCTATTTATAACCACGCCTTTCCAGTTAATGCAATTTAAGCTTTGTTAATCTTTCTTCATATGAAAGATTTCTAATTTAGGGTTTTAACTTAGTCATCCTACACTAGACACGTTCAAGTGAATTTATATCCATTCTATAGGACAGCGACCAAAACTGAACTGAATAATCTAAATTGGCCTAACCAGAACGAGATATAGCTGAAGAACCACATCAGGTCTCTTGTTACTAAAGCTTCGATAAATAAATCCCAGTGTCCAATTTGCCTTATTACGAACATTCATGCATTGATCCTATTGTTTTAAACTCTTACTAATCATAACTCCCAGATCCCTTTCGCAATCTCAACACCATCTATCGTATCTTGTAACTCATCATTACCTAGCCTCAGAACTTTGCATTTATCAGCATTAAACTGTACCTGACAATCTCTCTCTCTCTCTCTCTCTCTCTCTCTCTCTCTCTCTCTCTCTCTCTCTCTCTCTCTCTCTCTCTCTTCTCTCTCTCTCTCCTCTCTCTCTCTCTCTCTCTCTCTCTCTCTCTCTCTCTCTCTCTCTCTCTCCCCCTCTCTCTCTCCCTCTCTCTCTCCCTCTCTCTCTCTTTCTCTCTCTCTTTCTCTCTCTCTCTCTCTCTCTCTCTCTCTCTCTCTCTCTCTTTATAAATAAATAATAAAAACACTGTTGTTGTTGTTTCAGATTTAGCTACTCAGAACGAAGTGTCCATGTAGCATGGACTTTGGTGAGCCCGTAAATATATTTAATATCACTATTGTTATTCCTATATGTACTCAGGCTCAGGTCAATCACCTCACTTACACAACTCTTGGGGTATATATAAAAGGATCCCGCTCCTTGAATAATTCAGTCTAGTTCTTAGCACAGACCAGAAAATACGTTTGTGACGCATAATTTACGTGTTTTTCAATATTTTGCCAAAACATATCTTGGAAAAACTTTACTCATTAGTCTGTGAATTCTAACCGATATTAAGAAAAATAATAGATTTTCCTGTAACGCAACAGGTCCAATATACAGAGCAATGGCAGAAATTATATACGAATGTTGTATTCGCAAACCAACTAGGCAAAAAGAGTATGTGCTCCGATAAAGAAGACTCTAGGCTCGCAAGCAAATTTCCAACAGAAGGAGGAAAAGGTCGTAATCGACAATAAGGCAAAAACAAGCGATAAACAAAATCAGTCTACAGATGTACCAATGAAAAAAAGAAATGATACGCTGGTCACAAGCCTCGATAAGAAGATCATTACTTTGAATGATTCCATCAAAAGTAATAAGCAAACTCCCTGCACTTCATTTGATATGGCGATACAAAATTTTGAGCAAAACCGCACCGAATATTTGCAGCCCAAAAAGCGAGCTAGAAAAGATGACGGTAACAATCCCGAGGATTCATGCAAAAAGCCAAGATTGATCAAACCCAACGACCAAAACTGCAGACGAACAGTTATCTTAATTTAGGGAATTATTTTGAAATTTAAAAGCTAAACTCCCTATATACAATTTTAAATGTAAAAATTGTATGTCTGATGGAATATGATTTTTTAATAAAGATTTAAAAGAATTGTTTGTATAATGTGCCTTCGAATTTTTTAATGTAGAGAGATAGAAATTTGTGATCGGTATTTACCTCTGTCTGCTCTAAATCTTTGCTGCTCATGCAATATATTTCCATTACATCGATTTTTGTTTTGAGTTCATGTATTTAACTGGAAATTTTTACTTCTTGTCATACTAATACAGCCTTTTATATGTTTCGCTAAAGGTCTGCTCTGAATAAGGAAAGCAAAGAATACTAACATAAGGTGAAAAACTAGTGGTGACATATTAGAGGTGTACAAGTTGACGAATGGGAATAACAAAAGGGGGATAATAATAGGGTATTAAAGGAATCAAAACAAAATAGAACTCGAAAAAAAGGTTATAAATTGGACATGTTTAGATTTAGGAAAGACCTTGATAAATACTGGTTCGGTTGTTGATTTGTTGAGCAAATTACTGCATAACACATAAGAACATAAGAACGAAGGTAACTGCAGAAGGCCTATTGGCCCATACGAGGCACCTCCTATTTATAACAACCCAATCCCTCTCATATACATGTCCAACCCATGCTTGAAACAGTCGAGGAACCCCACCTCCACTGCGTTTCATGGTAATTGGTTCCACAAATCAACAACCCTGTTACCGAACCAGTATTTACCCAAGTCTTTCCTAAATCTAAACTTATCCAATTGTTTCGCATTCTTTCGTGTGTTGATACTTTTAATACTCCATTAATATCCCCTGTATTATATCCATTCATCCACTTGTAAACCTTAATCATGTCACCCCCTAACTCTTCGCCTTTCCCGTGAATGCAGTTTAAGCTTTGTTAATCTTTATTCATATGAAAGATTTCTAATTTGGGGAATTAACTTTGTCATCCTAAGCTTGACACGTTCAAGAGAATTTATATCCATTCTATGGTACGGAGACCAAAACTGACCTGCATAATCTAAATGGGGCCTAACTAGAGCAAGATATACCTGAAGAACCACACCAGATGTCCTTTTACTAACGCTTCGATTAATAAATCACAGTGTCCTATTTGCCTTATTACGAACATTCGTGCATTGATCCTGAGGTTTTAAACTGTTACTAATCAAATCTCTCAGATCCCTTCAGCAATCTCATCACCATCTAGCTTGTATCTTATTAATATAAGAACAAAGGTAACTGCAGAAGGCCTATTGGCCCATACGAGAAAGCTTCTATTTATAACCACGCCTTTCCAGTTAATGCAATTTAAGCTTTGTTAATCTTTCTTCATATGAAAGATTTCTAATTTAGGGTTTTAACTTAGTCATCCTACACTGACACGTTCAAGTGAATTTATATCCATTCTATAGGACAGCGACCAAAACTGAACTGAATAATCTAAATTGGGCCTAACCAGAACGAGATATAGCTGAAGAACCACATCAGGTCTCTTGTTACTAAAGCTTCGATAAATAAATCCCAGTGTCCAATTTGCCTTATTACGAACATTCATGCATTGATCCTATTGTTTTAAACTCTTACTAATCATAACTCCCAGATCCCTTTCGCAATCTCAACACCATCTAGCTCGTATCTTGTAACTCATCATTACCTAGCCTCAGAACTTTGCATTTATCAGCATTAAACTGTACCTGACAATCTCTCTCTCTCTCTCTCTCTCTCTCTCCTCTCTCTCTCTCTCTCCTCTCTCTCTCTCTCCTCTCTCTCTCTCTCTCTCTCTCTCTCTCTCTCTCTCTCTCTCTCTCTCTCTCCTCACTCTCTCTCTCTCTCTCTCTCTCTCTCTCCTCTCTCTCTCTCTCTCTCTCTCTCTCTCTCTCTTCTCTCTCTCTCTCTCTCTCTCTCTCTCTCTCTCTCTCTTTATAAATAAATAATAAAAACACTGTTGTTGTTGTTTCAGATTTAGCTACTCAGAACGAAGTGTCCATGTAGCATGGACTTTGGTGAGCCCGTAAATATATTTAATATCACTATTGTTATTCCTATATGTACTCAGGCTCAGGTCAATCACCTCACTTACACAACTCTTGGGGTATATATAAAAGGATCCCGCTCCTTGAATAATTCAGTCTAGTTCTTAGCACAGACCAGAAAATACGTTTGTGGACGCATAATTTACGTGTTTTTCAATATTTTGCCAAAACATATCTTGGAAAAACTTTACTCATTAGTCTGTGAATTCTAACCGATATTAAGAAAAATAATAGATTTTCCTGTAACGCAACAGGTCCAATATACAGAGCAATGGCAGAAATTATATACGAATGTTGTATTCGCAAACCAACTAGGCAAAAAGAGTATGTGCTCCGATAAAGAAGACTCTAGGCTCGCAAGCAAATTTCCAACAGAAGGAGGAAAAGGTCGTAATCGACAATAAGGCAAAAACAAGCGATAAACAAAATCAGTCTACAGATGTACCAATGAAAAAAAAAATGATACGCTGGTCACAAGCCTCGATAAGAAGATCATTACTTTGAATGATTCCATCAAAAGTAATAAGCAAACTCCCTGCACTTCATTTGATATGACGATACAAAATTTTGAGCAAAACCGCACCGAATATTTGCAGCCCAAAAAGCGAGCTAGAAAAGATGACGGTAACAATCCCGAGGATTCATGCAAAAAGCCAAGATTGATCAAACCCAACGACCAAAACTGCAGACGAACAGTTATCTTAATTTAGGGAAATTATTTTGAAATTTAAAAGCTAAACTCCCTATATACAATTTTAAATGTAAAAATTGTATGTCTGATGGAATATGATTTTTTAATAAAGATTTAAAAGAATTGTTTGTATAATGTGCCTTCGAATTTTTTAATGTAGAGAGATAGAAATTTGTGATCGGTATTTACCTCTGTCTGCTCTAAATCTTTGCTGCTCATGCAATATATTTCCATTACATCGATTTTTGTTTTCAGTTCATGTATTTAACTGGAAATTTTTACTTCTTGTCATACTAATACAGCCTTTTATATGTTTCGCTAAAGGTCTGCTCTGAATAAGGAAAGCAAAGAATACTAACATAAGGTGAAAAACTAGTGGTGACATATTAGAGGTGTACAAGTTGACGAATGGGAATAACAAAAGGGGGATAATAATAGGGTATTAAAGGAATCAAAACAAAATAGAACTCGAAAAAAAGGTTAAAATTGGACATGTTTAGATTTAGGAAAGACCTTGATAAATACTGGTTCGGTTGTTGATTTGTTGAGCAAATTACTGCATAAACATAAGAACATAAGAACGAAGGTAACTGCAGAAGGCCTATTGGCCCATACGAGGCACCTCCTATTTATAACAACCCAATCCCTCTCATATACATGTCCAACCCATGCTTGAAACAGTCGAGGAACCCCACCTCCACTGCGTTTCATGGTAATTGGTTCCACAAATCAACAACCCTGTTACCGAACCAGTATTTACCCAAGTCTTTCCTAAATCTAAACTTATCCAATTGTTTCGCATTCTTTCGTGTGTTGATACTTTTAATACTCCATTAATATCCCCTGTATTATATCCATTCATCCACTTGTAAACCTTAATCATGTCACCCCCTAACTCTTCGCCTTTCCCGTGAATGCAGTTTAAGCTTTGTTAATCTTTATTCATATGAAAGATTTCTAATTTGGGGAATTAACTTTGTCATCCAAGCTTGACACGTTCAAGAGAATTTATATCCATTCTATGGTACGGAGACCAAAACTGACCTGCATAATCTAAATGGGGCCTAACTAGAGCAAGATATACCTGAAGAACCACACCAGATGTCCTTTTACTAACGCTTCGATTAATAAATCACAGTGTCCTATTTGCCTTATTACGAACATTCGTTCATTGATCCTGAGGTTTTAAACTGTTACTAATCAAATCTCTCAGATCCCTTCAGCAATCTCATCACCATCTAGCTTGTATCTTATTAATATAAGAACAAAGGTAACTGCAGAAGGCCTATTGGCCCATACGAGACAGCTTCTATTTATAACCACGCCTTTCCAGTTAATGCAATTTAAGCTTTGTTAATCTTTCTTCATATGAAAGATTTCTAATTTAGGGTTTTAACTTAGTCATCCTACACTGGACACGTTCAAGTGAATTTATATCCATTTATAGGACAGCGACCAAAACTGAACTGAATAATCTAAATTGGGCCTAACCAGAGCGAGATATAGCTGAAGAACCACATCAGGTCTCTTGTTACTAAAGCTTCGATAAATAAATCCCAGTGTTCAATTTGCCTTATTACGAACATTCATGCATTGATCCTATTGTTTTAAATTCTTACTAATCATAACTCCCAGATCCCTTTCGCAATCTCAACACCATCTAGCTCGTATCTTGTAACTCATCATTACCTAGCCTCAGAACTTTGCATTTATCAGCATTAAACTGTACCTGACAATCTCTCTCTCTCTCTCTCTCTCTCTCTCCTCTCTCTCTCTCTCTCTCTCTCTCTCTCTCTCTCTCTCTCTCCTCTCTCTCTCTCTCTCTCTCTCTCTCTCTCTCTCTCTCTCTCTCTCTCTCCTCTCTCTCTCTCTCTTCTCTCTCTCTCTCTCTCTCTCTCTCTCTCTCTCTCTCTCTCTCTCTCTCTCTCTCTCTCTCTCTCTCTCTCTCTCTTATAAAATAAATAATAAAAACACTGTTGTTGTTGTTTCAGATTTAGCTACTCAGAACGAAGTGTCCATGTAGCATGGACTTTGGTGAGCCCGTAAATATATTTAATATCACTATTGTTATTCCTATATGTACTCAGGCTCAGGTCAATCACCTCACTTACACAACTCTTGGGGTATATATAAAAGGATCCCGCTCCTTGAATAATTCAGTCTAGTTCTTAGCACAGACCAGAAAATACGTTTGTGGACGCATAATTTACGTGTTTTTCAATATTTTGCCAAAACATATCTTGGAAAAACTTTACTCATTAGTCTGTGAATTCTAACCGATATTAAGAAAAATAATAGATTTTCCTGTAACGCAACAGGTCCAATATACAGAGCAATGGCAGAAATTATATACGAATGTTGTATTCGCAAACCAACTAGGCAAAAAGAGTATGTGCTCCGATAAAGAAGACTCTAGGCTCGCAAGCAAATTTCCAACAGAAGGAGGAAAAGGTCGTAATCGACAATAAGGCAAAAACAAGCGATAAACAAAATCAGTCTACAGATGTACCAATGAAAAAAAGAAATGATACGCTGGTCACAAGCCTCGATAAGAAGATCATTACTTTGAATGATTCCATCAAAAGTAATAAGCAAACTCCCTGCACTTCATTTGATATGGATACAAAATTTTGAGCAAAACCGCACCGAATATTTGCAGCCCAAAAAGCGAGCTAGAAAAGATGACGGTAACAATCCCGAGGATTCATGCAAAAAGCCAAGATTGATCAAACCCAACGACCAAAACTGCAGACGAACAGTTATCTTAATTTAGGGAAATTATTTTGAAATTTAAAAGCTAAACTCCCTATATACAATTTTAAATGTAAAAATTGTATGTCTGATGGAATATGATTTTTTAATAAAGATTTAAAAGAATTGTTTGTATAATGTGCCTTCGAATTTTTTAATGTAGAGAGATAGAAATTTGTGATCGGTATTTACCTCTGTCTGCTCTAAATCTTTGCTGCTCATGCAATATATTTCCATTACATCGATTTTTGTTTTGAGTTCATGTATTTAACTGGAAATTTTTACTTCTTGTCATACTAATACAGCCTTTTATATGTTTCGCTAAAGGTCTGCTCTGAATAAGGAAAGCAAAGAATACTAACATAAGGTGAAAAACTAGTGGTGACATATTAGAGGTGTACAAGTTGACGAATGGGAATAACAAAAGGGGGATAATAATAGGGTATTAAAGGAATCAAAACAAAATAGAACTCGAAAAAAGGTTATAAATTGGACATGTTTAGATTTAGGAAAGACCTTGATAAATACTGGTTCGGTTGTTGATTTGTTGAGCAAATTACTGCATAACACATAAGAACGAAGGTAACTGCAGAAGGCCTATTGGCCCATACGAGGCACCTCCTATTTATAACAACCCAATCCCTCTCATATACATGTCCAACCCATGCTTGAAACAGTCGAGGAACCCCACCTCCACTGCGTTTCATGGTAATTGGTTCCACAAATCAACAACCCTGTTACCGAACCAGTATTTACCCAAGTCTTTCCTAAATCTAAACTTATCCAATTGTTTCGCATTCTTTCGTGTGTTGATACTTTTAATACTCCATTAATATCCCCTGTATTATATCCATTCATCCACTTGTAAACCTTAATCATGTCACCCCCTAACTCTTCGCCTTTCCCGTGAATGCAGTTTAAGCTTTGTTAATCTTTATTCATATGAAAGATTTCTAATTTGGGGAATTAACTTTGTCATCCTAAGCTTGACACGTTCAAGAGAATTTATATCCATTCTATGGTACGGAGACCAAAACTGACCTGCATAATCTAAATGGGGCCTAACTAGAGCAAGATATACCTGAAGAACCACACCAGATGTCCTTTTACTAACGCTTCGATTAATAAATCACAGTGTCCTATTTGCCTTATTACGAACATTCGTTCATTGATCCTGAGGTTTTAAACTGTTACTAATCAAATCTCTCAGATCCCTTCAGCAATCTCATCACCATCTAGCTTGTATCTTATTAATATAAGAACAAAGGTAACTGCAGAAGGCCTATTGGCCCATACGAGACAGCTTCTATTTATAACCACGCCTTTCCAGTTAATGCAATTTAAGCTTTGTTAATCTTTCTTCATATGAAAGATTTCTAATTTAGGGTTTTAACTTAGTCATCCTACACTGGACACGTTCAAGTGAATTTATATCCATTCTATAGGACAGCGACCAAAACTGAACTGAATAATCTAAATTGGGCCTAACCAGAGCGAGATATAGCTGAAGAACCACATCAGGTCTCTTGTTACTAAAGCTTCGATAAATAAATCCCAGTGTCAATTTGCCTTATTACGAACATTCATGCATTGATCCTATTGTTTTAAATTCTTACTAATCATAACTCCCAGATCCCTTTCGCAATCTCAACACCATCTAGCTCGTATCTTGTAACTCATCATTACCTAGCCTCAGAACTTTGCATTTATCAGCATTAAACTGTACCTGACAATCTCTCTCTCTCTCTCTCTCTCTCTCTCTCTCTCTCTCTCTCTCTCTCTCTCTCTCTCTCTCTCTCTCTCTCTCTCTCTCTCTCTCTCTCTCTCTCTCTCTCTCTCTCTCTCTCTCTCTCTCTCTCTCTCTCTCTCTCTCTCTCTCTCTCTCTCTCTCTCTCTCTCTCTCTCTCTCTCTCTCTCTCTCTCTCTCTCTCTCTCTCTCTCTCTCTCTCTCTCTCTCTCTCTCTCTCTCTCTCTCTCTCTCTCTCTCTCTCTCTCTCTCTCTCTCTCTCTTATAAAATAAATAATAAAAACACTGTTGTTGTTGTTTCAGATTTAGCTACTCAGAACGAAGTGTCCATGTAGCATGGACTTTGGTGAGCCCGTAAATATATTTAATATCACTATTGTTATTCCTATATGTACTCAGGCTCAGGTCAATCACCTCACTTACACAACTCTTGGGGTATATATAAAAGGATCCCGCTCCTTGAATAATTCAGTCTAGTTCTTAGCACAGACCAGAAAATACGTTTGTGGACGCATAATTTACGTGTTTTTCAATATTTTGCCAAAACATATCTTGGAAAAACTTTACTCATTAGTCTGTGAATTCTAACCGATATTAAGAAAAATAATAGATTTTCCTGTAACGCAACAGGTCCAATATACAGAGCAATGGCAGAAATTATATACGAATGTTGTATTCGCAAACCAACTAGGCAAAAAAGAGTATGTGCTCCGATAAAGAAGACTCTAGGCTCGCAAGCAAATTTCCAACAGAAGGAGGAAAAGGTCGTAATCGACAATAAGGCAAAAACAAGCGATAAACAAAATCAGTCTACAGATGTACCAATGAAAAAAAAAATGATACGCTGGTCACAAGCCTCGATAAGAAGATCATTACTTTGAATGATTCCATCAAAAGTAATAAGCAAACTCCCTGCACTTCATTTGATATGGCGATACAAAATTTTGAGCAAAACCGCACCGAATATTTGCAGCCCAAAAAGCGAGCTAGAAAAGACGGTAACAATCCCGAGGATTCATGCAAAAAGCCAAGATTGATCAAACCCAACGACCAAAACTGCAGACGAACAGTTATCTTAATTTAGGGAAATTATTTGAAATTTAAAAGCTAAACTCCCTATATACAATTTTAAATGTAAAAATTGTATGTCTGATGGAATATGATTTTTTAATAAAGATTTAAAAGAATTGTTTGTATAATGTGCCTTCGAATTTTTAATGTAGAGAGATAGAAATTTGTGATCGGTATTTACCTCTGTCTGCTCTAAATCTTTGCTGCTCATGCAATATATTTCCATTACATCGATTTTTGTTTTGAGTTCATGTATTTAACTGGAAATTTTTACTTCTTGTCACTAATACAGCCTTTTATATGTTTCGCTAAAGGTCTGCTCTGAATAAGGAAAGCAAAGATACTAACATAAGGTGAAAAACTAGTGGTGACATATTAGAGGTGTACAAGTTGACGAATGGGAATAACAAAAGGGGGATAATAATAGGGTATTAAAGGAATCAAAACAAAATAGAACTCGAAAAAAAGGTTATAAATTGGACATGTTTAGATTTAGGAAAGACCTTGATAAATACTGGTTCGGTTGTTGATTTGTTGAGCAAATTACTGCATAACACATAAAGAACGAAGGTAACTGCAGAAGGCCTATTGGCCCATACGAGGCACCTCCTATTTATAACAACCCAATCCCTCTCATATACATGTCCAACCCATGCTTGAAACAGTCGAGGAACCCCACCTCCACTGCGTTTCATGGTAATTGGTTCCACAAATCAACAACCCTGTTACCGAACCAGTATTTACCCAAGTCTTTCCTAAATCTAAACTTATCCAATTGTTTCGCATTCTTTCGTGTGTTGATACTTTTAATACTCCATTAATATCCCCTGTATTATATCCATTCATCCACTTGTAAACCTTAATCATGTCACCCCCTAACTCTTCGCCTTTCCCGTGAATGCAGTTTAAGCTTTGTTAATCTTTATTCATATGTAAGATTTCTAATTTGGGGAATTAACTTTGTCATCCTAAGCTTGACACGTTCAAGAGAATTTATATCCATTCTATGGTACGGAGACCAAAACTGACCTGCATAATCTAAATGGGGCCTAACTAGAGCAAGATATACCTGAAGAACCACACCAGATGTCCTTTTACTAACGCTTCGATTAATAAATCACAGTGTCCTATTTGCCTTATTACGAACATTCGTGCATTGATCCTGAGGTTTTAAACTGTTACTAATCAAATCTCTCAGATCCCTTCAGCAATCTCATCACCATCTAGCTTGTATCTTATTAATATAAGAACAAAGGAAACTGCAGAAGGCCTATTGGCCCATACGAGACAGCTTCTATTTATAACCACGCCTTTCCAGTTAATGCAATTTAAGCTTTGTTAATCTTTCTTCATATGAAAGATTTCTAATTTAGGGTTTTAACTTAGTCATCCTACACTAGACACGTTCAAGTGAATTTATATCCATTCTATAGGACAGCGACCAAAACTGAACTGAATAATCTAAATTGGGCCTAACCAGAACGAGATATAGCTGAAGAACCACATCAGGTCTCTTGTTACTAAAGCTTCGATAAAAAATCCCAGTGTCCAATTTGCCTTATTACGAACATTCATGCATTGATCCTATTGTTTTAAACTCTTACTAATCATAACTCCCAGATCCTTTCGCAATCTCAACACCATCTAGCTCGTATCTTGTAACTCATCATTACCTAGCCTCAGAACTTTGCATTTATCAGCATTAAACTGTACCTGACAATCTCTCTCTCTCTCTCTCTCTCTCTCTCTCTCTCTCTCTCTCTCTCTCTCTCTCTCTCTCTCTCTCTCTCTCTCTCTCTCTCTCTCTCTCTCTCTCTCTCTCTCTCTCTCTCTCTCTCTCTCTCTCTCTCTCTCTCTCTCTCTCTCTCTCTCTCTCTCTCTCTCTCTCTCTCTCTCTCTCTCTCTCTCTCTCTCTTATAAAATAAATAATAAAAACACTGTTGTTGTTGTTTCAGATTTAGCTACTCAGAACGAAGTGTCCATGTAGCATGGACTTTGGTGAGCCCGTAAATATATTTAATATCACTATTGTTATTCCTATATGTACTCAGGCTCAGGTCAATCACCTCACTTACACAACTCTTGGGGTATATATAAAAGGATCCCGCTCCTTGAATAATTCAGTCTAGTTCTTAGCACAGACCAGAAAATACGTTTGTGGACGCATAATTTACGTGTTTTTCAATATTTTGCCAAAACATATCTTGGAAAAACTTTACTCATTAGTTCTGTGAATTCTAACCGATATTAAGAAAAATAATAGATTTTCCTGTAACGCAACAGGTCCAATATACAGAGCAATGGCAGAAATTATATACGAATGTTGTATTCGCAAACCAACTAGGCCAAAAAGAGTATGTGCTCCGATAAAGAAGACTCTAGGCTCGCAAGCAAATTTCCAACAGAAGGAGGAAAAGGTCGTAATCGACAATAAGGCAAAAACAAGCGATAAACAAAATCAGTCTACAGATGTACCAATGAAAAAAAGAAATGATACGCTGGTCACAAGCCTCGATAAGAAGATCATTACTTTGAATGATTCCATCAAAAGTAATAAGCAAACTCCCTGCACTTCATTTGATATGACGATACAAAATTTTGAGCAAAACCGCACCGAATATTTGCAGCCCAAAAAGCGAGCTAGAAAAGATGACGGTAACAATCCCGAGGATTCATGCAAAAAGCCAAGATTGATCAAACCCAACGACCAAAACTGCAGACGAACAGTTATCTTAATTTAGGGAA
Organism: Procambarus clarkii; assembly: GCF_040958095.1. Classification (NCBI taxonomy): domain Eukaryota; kingdom Metazoa; phylum Arthropoda; class Malacostraca; order Decapoda; family Cambaridae; genus Procambarus; species Procambarus clarkii. The sequence continues at coordinate 59,109,797 of NC_091154.1, read as the reverse complement.
ATTATTTTGAAATTTAAAAGCTAAACTCCCTATATACAATTTTAAATGTAAAAATTGTATGTCTGATGGAATATGATTTTTTAATAAAGATTTAAAAGAATTGTTTGTATAATGTGCCTTCGAATTTTTTAATGTAGAGAGATAGAAATTTGTGATCGGTATTTACCTCTGTCTGCTCTAAATCTTTGCTGCTCATGCAATATATTTCCATTACATCGATTTTTGTTTTGAGTTCATGTATTTAACTGGAAATTTTTACTTCTTGTCATACTAATACAGCCTTTTATATGTTTCGCTAAAGGTCTGCTCTGAATAAGGAAAGCAAAGAATACTAACATAAGGTGAAAAACTAGTGGTGACATATTAGAGGTGTACAAGTTGACGAATGGGAATAACAAAAGGGGGATAATAATAGGGTATTAAAGGAATCAAAACAAAATAGAACTCGAAAAAAAGGTTATAAATTGACATGTTTAGATTTAGGAAAGACCTTGATAAATACTGGTTCGGTTGTTGATTTGTTGAGCAAATTACTGCATACACATAAGAACATAAGAACGAAGGTAACTGCAGAAGGCCTATTGGCCCATACGAGGCACCTCCTATTTATAACAACCCAATCCCTCTCATATACATGTCCAACCCATGCTTGAAACAGTCGAGGAACCCCACCTCCACTGCGTTTCATGGTAATTGGTTCCACAAATCAACAACCCTGTTACCGAACCAGTATTTACCCAAGTCTTTCCTAAATCTAAACTTATCCAATTGTTTCGCATTCTTTCGTGTGTTGATACTTTTAATACTCCATTAATATCCCCTGTATTATATCCATTCATCCACTTGTAAACCTTAATCATGTCACCCCCTAACTCTTCGCCTTTCCCGTGAATGCAGTTTAAGCTTTGTTAATCTTTATTCATATGAAAGATTTCTAATTTGGGGAATTAACTTTGTCATCCTAAGCTTGACACGTTCAAGAGAATTTATATCCATTCTATGGTACGGAGACCAAAACTGACCTGCATAATCTAAATGGGGCCTAACTAGAGCAAGATATACCTGAAGAACCACACCAGATGTCCTTTTACTAACGCTTCGATTAATAAATCACAGTGTCCTATTTGCCTTATTACGAACATTCGTGCATTGATCCTGAGGTTTTAAACTGTTACTAATCAAATCTCTCAGATCCCTTCAGCAATCTCATCACCATCTAGCTTGTATCTTATTAATATAAGAACAAAGGTAACTGCAGAAGGCCTATTGGCCCATACGAGACAGCTTCTATTTATAACCACGCCTTTCCAGTTAATGCAATTTAAGCTTTGTTAATCTTTCTTCATATGAAAGATTTCTAATTTAGGGTTTTAACTTAGTCATCCTACACTGGACACGTTCAAGTGAATTTATATCCATTCTATAGGACAGCGACCAAAACTGAACTGAATAATCTAAATTGGGCCTAACCAGAACGAGATATAGCTGAAGAACCACATCAGGTCTCTTGTTACTAAAGCTTCGATAAATAAATCCCAGTGTCCAATTTGCCTTATTACGAACATTCATGCATTGATCCTATTGTTTTAAATTCTTACTAATCATAACTCCCAGATCCCTTTCGCAATCTCAACACCATCTAGCTCGTATCTTGTAACTCATCATTACCTAGCCTCAGAACTTTGCATTTATCAGCATTAAACTGTACCTGACAATCTCTCTCTCTCTCTCTCTCTCTCTCTCTCTCTCTCTCTCTCTCTCTCTCTCTCTCTCTCTCTCTCTCTCTCTCTCTCTCTCTCTCTCTCTCTCTCTCTCTCTCTCTCTCTCTCTCTCTCTCTCTCTCTCTCTCTCTCTCTCTCTCTCTCTCTCTCTCTCTCTCTCTCTCTCTCTCTCTCTCTCTCTCTCTCTCTCTTATAAAATAAATAATAAAAACACTGTTGTTGTTGTTTCAGATTTAGCTACTCAGAACGAAGTGTCCATGTAGCATGGACTTTGGTGAGCCCGTAAATATATTTAATATCACTATTGTTATTCCTATATGTACTCAGGCTCAGGTCAATCACCTCACTTACACAACTCTTGGGGTATATATAAAAGGATCCCGCTCCTTGAATAATTCAGTCTAGTTCTTAGCACAGACCAGAAAATACGTTTGTGGACGCATAATTTACGTGTTTTTCAATATTTTGCCAAAACATATCTTGGAAAAACTTTACTCATTAGTCTGTGAATTCTAACCGATATTAAGAAAAATAATAGATTTTCCTGTAACGCAACAGGTCCAATATACAGAGCAATGGCAGAAATTATATACGAATGTTGTATTCGCAAACCAACTAGGCCAAAAAGAGTATGTGCTCCGATAAAGAAGACTCTAGGCTCGCAAGCAAATTTCCAACAGAAGGAGGAAAAGGTCGTAATCGACAATAAGGCAAAAACAAGCGATAAACAAAATCAGTCTACAGATGTACCAATGAAAAAAAGAAATGATACGCTGGTCACAAGCCTCGATAAGAAGATCATTACTTTGAATGATTCCATCAAAAGTAATAAGCAAACTCCCTGCACTTCATTTGATATGACGATACAAAATTTTGAGCAAAACCGCACCGAATATTTGCAGCCCAAAAAGCGAGCTAGAAAAGATGACGGTAACAATCCCGAGGATTCATGCAAAAAGCCAAGATTGATCAAACCCAACGACCAAAACTGCAGACGAACAGTTATCTTAATTTAGGGAAATTATTTTGAAATTTAAAAGCTAAACTCCCTATATACAATTTTAAATGTAAAAATTGTATGTCTGATGGAATATGATTTTTTAATAAAGATTTAAAAGAATTGTTTGTATAATGTGCCTTCGAATTTTTTAATGTAGAGAGATAGAAATTTGTGATCGGTATTTACCTCTGTCTGCTCTAAATCTTTGCTGCTCATGCAATATATTTCCATTACATCGATTTTTGTTTTGAGTTCATGTATTTAACTGGAAATTTTTACTTCTTGTCATACTAATACAGCCTTTTATATGTTTCGCTAAAGGTCTGCTCTGAATAAGGAAAGCAAAGAATACTAACATAAGGTGAAAAACTAGTGGTGACATATTAGAGGTGTACAAGTTGACGAATGGGAATAACAAAAGGGGGATAATAATAGGGTATTAAAGGAATCAAAACAAAATAGAACTCGAAAAAAAGGTTATAAATTGGACATGTTTAGATTTAGGAAAGACCTTGATAAATACTGGTTCGGTTGTTGATTTGTTGAGCAAATTACTGCATAACACATAAGAACGAAGGTAACTGCAGAAGGCCTATTGGCCCATACGAGGCACCTCCTATTTATAACAACCCAATCCCTCTCATATACATGTCCAACCCATGCTTGAAACAGTCGAGGAACCCCACCTCCACTGCGTTTCATGGTAATTGGTTCCACAAATCAACAACCCTGTTACCGAACCAGTATTTACCCAAGTCTTTCCTAAATCTAAACTTATCCAATTGTTTCGCATTCTTTCGTGTGTTGATACTTTTAATACTCCATTAATATCCCCTGTATTATATCCATTCATCCACTTGTAAACCTTAATCATGTCACCCCCTAACTCTTCGCCTTTCCCGTGAATGCAGTTTAAGCTTTGTTAATCTTTATTCATATGAAAGATTTCTAATTTGGGGAATTAACTTTGTCATCCTAAGCTTGACACGTTCAAGAGAATTTATATCCATTCTATGGTACGGAGACCAAAACTGACCTGCATAATCTAAATGGGGCCTAACTAGAGCAAGATATACCTGAAGAACCACACCAGATGTCCTTTTACTAACGCTTCGATTAATAAATCACAGTGTCCTATTTGCCTTATTACGAACATTCGTGCATTGATCCTGAGGTTTTAAACTGTTACTAATCAAATCTCTCAGATCCCTTCAGCAATCTCATCACCATCTAGCTTGTATCTTATTAATATAAGAACAAAGGTAACTGCAGAAGGCCTATTGGCCCATACGAGACAGCTTCTATTTATAACCACGCCTTTCCAGTTAATGCAATTTAAGCTTTGTTAATCTTTCTTCATATGAAAGATTTCTAATTTAGGGTTTTAACTTAGTCATCCTACACTGGACACGTTCAAGTGAATTTATATCCATTCTATAGGACAGCGACCAAAACTGAACTGAATAATCTAAATTGGGCCTAACCAGAGCGAGATATAGCTGAAGAACCACATCAGGTCTCTTGTTACTAAAGCTTCGATAAATAAATCCCAGTGTCCAATTTGCCTTATTACGAACATTCATGCATTGATCCTATTGTTTTAAATTCTTACTAATCATAACTCCCAGATCCCTTTCGCAATCTCAACACCATCTAGCTCGTATCTTGTAACTCATCATTACCTAGCCTCAGAACTTTGCATTTATCAGCATTAAACTGTACCTGACAATCTCTCTCTCTCTCTCTCTCTCTCTCTCTCTCTCTCTCTCTCTCTCTCTCTCTCTCTCTCTCTCTCTCTCTCTCTCTCTCTCTCTCTCTCTCTCTCTCTCTCTCTCTCTCTCTCTCTCTCTCTCTCTCTCTCTCTCTCTCTCTCTCTCTCTCTCTCTCTCTCTCTCTCTCTCTCTCTCTCTCTCTCTCTCTCTCTCTCTCTCTCTCTCTCTCTCTCTCTCTCTCTCTCTCTTTAAAATAAATAATAAAAACACTGTTGTTGTTGTTTCAGATTTAGCTACTCAGAACGAAGTGTCCATGTAGCATGGACTTTGGTGAGCCCGTAAATATATTTAATATCACTATTGTTATTCCTATATGTACTCAGGCTCAGGTCAATCACCTCACTTACACAACTCTTGGGGTATATATAAAAGGATCCCGCTCCTTGAATAATTCAGTCTAGTTCTTAGCACAGACCAGAAAATACGTTTGTGGACGCATAATTTACGTGTTTTTCAATATTTTGCCAAAACATATCTTGGAAAAACTTTACTCATTAGTCTGTGAATTCTAACCGATATTAAGAAAAATAATAGATTTTCCTGTAACGCAACAGGTCCAATATACAGAGCAATGGCAGAAATTATATACGAATGTTGTATTCGCAAACCAACTAGGCCAAAAAGAGTATGTGCTCCGATAAAGAAGACTCTAGGCTCGCAAGCAAATTTCCAACAGAAGGAGGAAAAGGTCGTAATCGACAATAAGGCAAAAACAAGCGATAAACAAAATCAGTCTACAGATGTACCAATGAAAAAAAGAAATGATACGCTGGTCACAAGCCTCGATAAGAAGATCATTACTTTGAATGATTCCATCAAAAGTAATAAGCAAACTCCCTGCACTTCATTTGATATGACGATACAAAATTTTGAGCAAAACCGCACCGAATATTTGCAGCCCAAAAAGCGAGCTAGAAAAGATGACGGTAACAATCCCGAGGATTCATGCAAAAAGCCAAGATTGATCAAACCCAACGACCAAAACTGCAGACGAACAGTTATCTTAATTTAGGGAAATTATTTTGAAATTTAAAAGCTAAACTCCCTATATACAATTTTAAATGTAAAAATTGTATGTCTGATGGAATATGATTTTTTAATAAAGATTTAAAAGAATTGTTTGTATAATGTGCCTTCGAATTTTTTAATGTAGAGAGATAGAAATTTGTGATCGGTATTTACCTCTGTCTGCTCTAAATCTTTGCTGCTCATGCAATATATTTCCATTACATCGATTTTTGTTTTGAGTTCATGTATTTAACTGGAAATTTTTACTTCTTGTCATACTAATACAGCCTTTTATATGTTTCGCTAAAGGTCTGCTCTGAATAAGGAAAGCAAAGAATACTAACATAAGGTGAAAAACTAGTGGTGACATATTAGAGGTGTACAAGTTGACGAATGGGAATAACAAAAGGGGGATAATAATAGGGTATTAAAGGAATCAAAACAAAATAGAACTCGAAAAAAAGGTTATAAATTGGACATGTTTAGATTTAGGAAAGACCTTGATAAATACTGGTTCGGTTGTTGATTTGTTGAGCAAATTACTGCATAACACATAAGAACATAAGAACGAAGGTAACTGCAGAAGGCCTATTGGCCCATACGAGGCACCTCCTATTTATAACAACCCAATCCCTCTCATATACATGTCCAACCCATGCTTGAAACAGTCGAGGAACCCCACCTCCACTGCGTTTCATGGTAATTGGTTCCACAAATCAACAACCCTGTTACCGAACCAGTATTTACCCAAGTCTTTCCTAAATCTAAACTTATCCAATTGTTTCGCATTCTTTCGTGTGTTGATACTTTTAATACTCCATTAATATCCCCTGTATTATATCCATTCATCCACTTGTAAACCTTAATCATGTCACCCCCTAACTCTTCGCCTTTCCCGTGAATGCAGTTTAAGCTTTGTTAATCTTTATTCATATGAAAGATTTCTAATTTGGGGAATTAACTTTGTCATCCTAAGCTTGACACGTTCAAGAGAATTTATATCCATTCTATGGTACGGAGACCAAAACTGACCTGCATAATCTAAATGGGGCCTAACTAGAGCAAGATATACCTGAAGAACCACACCAGATGTCCTTTTACTAACGCTTCGATTAATAAATCACAGTGTCCTATTTGCCTTATTACGAACATTCGTGCATTGATCCTGAGGTTTTAAACTGTTACTAATCAAATCTCTCAGATCCCTTCAGCAATCTCATCACCATCTAGCTTGTATCTTATTAATATAAGAACAAAGGTAACTGCAGAAGGCCTATTGGCCCATACGAGACAGCTTCTATTTATAACCACGCCTTTCCAGTTAATGCAATTTAAGCTTTGTTAATCTTTCTTCATATGAAAGATTTCTAATTTAGGGTTTTAACTTAGTCATCCTACACTGGACACGTTCAAGTGAATTTATATCCATTCTATAGGACAGCGACCAAAACTGAACTGAATAATCTAAATTGGGCCTAACCAGAACGAGATATAGCTGAAGAACCACATCAGGTCTCTTGTTACTAAAGCTTCGATAAATAAATCCCAGTGTCCAATTTGCCTTATTACGAACATTCATGCATTGATCCTATTGTTTTAAATTCTTACTAATCATAACTCCCAGATCCCTTTCGCAATCTCAACACCATCTAGCTCGTATCTTGTAACTCATCATTACCTAGCCTCAGAACTTTGCATTTATCAGCATTAAACTGTACCTGACAATCTCTCTCTCTCTCTCTCTCTCTCTCTCTCTCTCTCTCTCTCTCTCTCTCTCTCTCTCTCTCTCTCTCTCTCTCTCTCTCTCTCTCTCTCTCTCTCTCTCTCTCTCTCTCTCTCTCTCTCTCTCTCTCTCTCTCTCTCTCTCTCTCTCTCTCTCTCTCTCTCTCTCTCTCTCTCTCTCTCTCTCTCTCTCTCTCTCTCTCTCTCTCTCTCTCTCTCTCTCTCTCTCTCTCTCTCTCTCTCTTTAAAATAAATAATAAAAACACTGTTGTTGTTGTTTCAGATTTAGCTACTCAGAACGAAGTGTCCATGTAGCATGGACTTTGGTGAGCCCGTAAATATATTTAATATCACTATTGTTATTCCTATATGTACTCAGGCTCAGGTCAATCACCTCACTTACACAACTCTTGGGGTATATATAAAAGGATCCCGCTCCTTGAATAATTCAGTCTAGTTCTTAGCACAGACCAGAAAATACGTTTGTGGACGCATAATTTACGTGTTTTTCAATATTTTGCCAAAACATATCTTGGAAAAACTTTACTCATTAGTCTGTGAATTCTAACCGATATTAAGAAAAATAATAGATTTTCCTGTAACGCAACAGGTCCAATATACAGAGCAATGGCAGAAATTATATACGAATGTTGTATTCGCAAACCAACTAGGCCAAAAAGAGTATGTGCTCCGATAAAGAAGACTCTAGGCTCGCAAGCAAATTTCCAACAGAAGGAGGAAAAGGTCGTAATCGACAATAAGGCAAAAACAAGCGATAAACAAAATCAGTCTACAGATGTACCAATGAAAAAAAGAAATGATACGCTGGTCACAAGCCTCGATAAGAAGATCATTACTTTGAATGATTCCATCAAAAGTAATAAGCAAACTCCCTGCACTTCATTTGATATGACGATACAAAATTTTGAGCAAAACCGCACCGAATATTTGCAGCCCAAAAAGCGAGCTAGAAAAGATGACGGTAACAATCCCGAGGATTCATGCAAAAAGCCAAGATTGATCAAACCCAACGACCAAAACTGCAGACGAACAGTTATCTTAATTTAGGGAAATTATTTTGAAATTTAAAAGCTAAACTCCCTATATACAATTTTAAATGTAAAAATTGTATGTCTGATGGAATATGATTTTTTAATAAAGATTTAAAAGAATTGTTTGTATAATGTGCCTTCGAATTTTTTAATGTAGAGAGATAGAAATTTGTGATCGGTATTTACCTCTGTCTGCTCTAAATCTTTGCTGCTCATGCAATATATTTCCATTACATCGATTTTTGTTTTGAGTTCATGTATTTAACTGGAAATTTTTACTTCTTGTCATACTAATACAGCCTTTTATATGTTTCGCTAAAGGTCTGCTCTGAATAAGGAAAGCAAAGAATACTAACATAAGGTGAAAAACTAGTGGTGACATATTAGAGGTGTACAAGTTGACGAATGGGAATAACAAAAGGGGGATAATAATAGGGTATTAAAGGAATCAAAACAAAATAGAACTCGAAAAAAGGTTATAAATTGGACATGTTTAGATTTAGGAAAGACCTTGATAAATACTGGTTCGGTTGTTGATTTGTTGAGCAAATTACTGCATAACACATAAGAACATAAGAACGAAGGTAACTGCAGAAGGCCTATTGGCCCATACGAGGCACCTCCTATTTATAACAACCCAATCCCTCTCATATACATGTCCAACCCATGCTTGAAACAGTCGAGGAACCCCACCTCCACTGCGTTTCATGGTAATTGGTTCCACAAATCAACAACCCTGTTACCGAACCAGTATTTACCCAAGTCTTTCCTAAATCTAAACTTATCCAATTGTTTCGCATTCTTTCGTGTGTTGATACTTTTAATACTCCATTAATATCCCCTGTATTATATCCATTCATCCACTTGTAAACCTTAATCATGTCACCCCCTAACTCTTCGCCTTTCCCGTGAATGCAGTTTAAGCTTTGTTAATCTTTATTCATATGAAAGATTTCTAATTTGGGGAATTAACTTTGTCATCCTAAGCTTGACACGTTCAAGAGAATTTATATCCATTCTATGGTACGGAGACCAAAACTGACCTGCATAATCTAAATGGGGCCTAACTAGAGCAAGATATACCTGAAGAACCACACCAGATGTCCTTTTACTAACGCTTCGATTAATAAATCACAGTGTCCTATTTGCCTTATTACGAACATTCGTGCATTGATCCTGAGGTTTTAAACTGTTACTAATCAAATCTCTCAGATCCCTTCAGCAATCTCATCACCATCTAGCTTGTATCTTATTAATATAAGAACAAAGGTAACTGCAGAAGGCCTATTGGCCCATACGAGACAGCTTCTATTTATAACCACGCCTTTCCAGTTAATGCAATTTAAGCTTTGTTAATCTTTCTTCATATGAAAGATTTCTAATTTAGGGTTTTAACTTAGTCATCCTACACTGGACACGTTCAAGTGAATTTATATCCATTCTATAGGACAGCGACCAAAACTGAACTGAATAATCTAAATTGGGCCTAACCAGAACGAGATATAGCTGAAGAACCACATCAGGTCTCTTGTTACTAAAGCTTCGATAAATAAATCCCAGTGTCCAATTTGCCTTATTACGAACATTCATGCATTGATCCTATTGTTTTAAATCTTACTAATCATAACTCCCAGATCCCTTTCGCAATCTCAACACCATCTAGCTCGTATCTTGTAACTCATCATTACCTAGCCTCAGAACTTTGCATTTATCAGCATTAAACTGTACCTGACAATCTCTCTCACTCTCTCTCTCTCTCTCTCTCTCTCTCTCTCTCTCTCTCTCTCTCTCTCTCTCTCTCTCTCTCTCTCTCTATAAAATAAATAATAAAAACACTGTTGTTGTTGTTTCAGATTTAGCTACTCAGAACGAAGTGTCCATGTAGCATGGACTTTGGTGAGCCCGTAAATATATTTAATATCACTATTGTTTTTCCTATATGTACTCAGGCTCAGGTCAATCACCTCACTTACACAACTCTTGGGGTATATATAAAAGGATCCCGCTCCTTGAATAATTCAGTCTAGTTCTTAGCACAGACCAGAAAATACGTTTGTGGACGCATAATTTACGTGTTTTTCAATATTTTGCCAAAACATATCTTGGAAAAACTTTACTCATTAGTCTGTGAATTCTAACCGATATTAAGAAAAATAATAGATTTTCCTGTAACGCAACAGGTCCAATATACAGAGCAATGGCAGAAATTACATACGAATGTTGTATTCGCAAACCAACTAGGCCAAAAAGAGTATGTGCTCCGATAAAGAAGACTCTGGGCTCGCAAGCAAATTTCCAACAGAAGGAGGAAAAGGTCGTAATCGACAATAAGGCAAAAACAAGCGATAAACAAAATCAGTCTACAGATGTACCAATGAAAAAAAGAAATGATACGCTGGTCACAAGCCTCGATAAGAAGATCATTACTTTGAATGATTCCATCAAAAGTAATAAGCAAACTCCCTGCACTTCATTTGATATGACGATACAAAATTTTGAGCAAAACCGCACCGAATATTTGCAGCCCAAAAAGCGAGCTAGAAAAGATGACGGTAACAATCCCGAGGATTCATGCAAAAAGCCAAGATTGATCAAACCCAACGACCAAAACTGCAGACGAACAGTTATCTTAATTTAGGGAAATTATTTTGAAATTTAAAAGCTAAACTCCCTATATACAATTTTAAATGTAAAAATTGTATGTCTGATGGAATATGATTTTTTAATAAAGATTTAAAAGAATTGTTTGTATAATGTGCCTTCGAATTTTTTAATGTAGAGAGATAGAAATTTGTGATCGGTATTTACCTCTGTCTGCTCTAAATCTTTGCTGCTCATGCAATATATTTCCATTACATCGATTTTTGTTTTGAGTTCATGTATTTAACTGGAAATTTTTACTTCTTGTCATACTAATACAGCCTTTTATATGTTTCGCTAAAGGTCTGCTCTGAATAAGGAAAGCAAAGAATACTAACATAAGGTGAAAAACTAGTGGTGACATATTAGAGGTGTACAAGTTGACGAATGGGAATAACAAAAGGGGGATAATAATAGGGTATTAAAGGAATCAAAACAAAATAGAACTCGAAAAAAAGGTTATAAATTGGACATGTTTAGATTTAGGAAAGACCTTGATAAATACTGGTTCGGTTGTTGATTTGTTGAGCAAATTACTGCATAACACATAAGAACATAAGAACGAAGGTAACTGCAGAAGGCCTATTGGCCCATACGAGGCACCTCCTATTTATAACAACCCAATCCCTCTCATATACATGTCCAACCCATGCTTGAAACAGTCGAGGAACCCCACCTCCACTGCGTTTCATGGTAATTGGTTCCACAAATCAACAACCCTGTTACCGAACCAGTATTTACCCAAGTCTTTCCTAAATCTAAACTTATCCAATTGTTTCGCATTCTTTCGTGTGTTGATACTTTTAATACTCCATTAATATCCCCTGTATTATATCCATTCATCCACTTGTAAACCTTAATCATGTCACCCCCTAACTCTTCGCCTTTCCCGTGAATGCAGTTTAAGCTTTGTTAATCTTTATTCATATGAAAGATTTCTAATTTGGGGAATTAACTTTGTCATCCTAAGCTTGACACGTTCAAGAGAATTTATATCCATTCTATGGTACGGAGACCAAAACTGACCTGCATAATCTAAATGGGGCCTAACTAGAGCAAGATATACCTGAAGAACCACACCAGATGTCCTTTTACTAACGCTTCGATTAATAAATCACAGTGTCCTATTTGCCTTATTACGAACATTCGTGCATTGATCCTGAGGTTTTAAACTGTTACTAATCAAATCTCTCAGATCCCTTCAGCAATCTCATCACCATCTAGCTTGTATCTTATTAATATAAGAACAAAGGTAACTGCAGAAGGCCTATTGGCCCATACGAGACAGCTTCTATTTAAACCACGCCTTTCCAGTTAATGCAATTTAAGCTTTGTTAATCTTTCTTCATATGAAAGATTTCTAATTTAGGGTTTTAACTTAGTCATCCTACACTGACACGTTCAAGTGAATTTATATCCATTCTATAGGACAGCGACCAAAACTGAACTGAATAATCTAAATTGGGCCTAACCAGAGCGAGATATAGCTGAAGAACCACATCAGGTCTCTTGTTACTAAAGCTTCGATAAATAAATCCCAGTGTCCAATTTGCCTTATTACGAACATTCATGCATTGATCCTATTGTTTTAAATCTTACTAATCATAACTCCCAGATCCCTTTCGCAATCTCAACACCATCTATCGTATCTTGTAACTCATCATTACCTAGCCTCAGAACTTTGCATTTATCAGCATTAAACTGTACCTGACAATCTCTCTCTCTCTCTCTCTCGCTCTCTCTCTCTCTCTCTCTCTCTCTCTCTCTCTCTCTCTCTCTCTCTCTCTCTCTCTCTCTCTCTCTCTCTCTCTCTCTCTCTCTCTCTCTCTCTCTCTCTCTCTCTCTCTCTCTCTCTCTCTCTTATAAAATAAATAATAAAAACACTGTTGTTGTTGTTTCAGATTTAGCTACTCAGAACGAAGTGTCCATGTAGCATGGACTTTGGTGAGCCCGTAAATATATTTAATATCACTATTGTTTTTCCTATATGTACTCAGGCTCAGGTCAATCACCTCACTTACACAACTCTTGGGGTATATATAAAAGGATCCCGCTCATTGAATAATTCAGTCTAGTTCTTAGCACAGACCAGAAAATACGTTTGTGGACGCATAATTTACGTGTTTTTCAATATTTTGCCAAAACATATCTTGGAAAAACTTTACTCATTAGTCTGTGAATTCTAACCGATATTAAGAAAAATAATAGATTTTCCTGTAACGCAACAGGTCCAATATACAGAGCAATGGCAGAAATTACATACGAATGTTGTATTCGCAAACCAACTAGGCCAAAAAGAGTATGTGCTCCGATAAAGAAGACTCTGGCTCGCAAGCAAATTTCCAACAGAAGGAGGAAAAGGTCGTAATCGACAATAAGGCAAAAACAAGCGATAAACAAAATCAGTCTACAGATGTACCAATGAAAAAAAGAAATGATACGCTGGTCACAAGCCTCGATAAGAAGATCATTACTTTGAATGATTCCATCAAAAGTAATAAGCAAACTCCCTGCACTTCATTTGATATGACGATACAAAATTTTGAGCAAAACCGCACCGAATATTTGCAGCCCAAAAAGCGAGCTAGAAAAGATGAGGAAATCCCGAGGATTCGTGCAAAAAGCCAAGATTGATCAAACCCAACGACCAAAACTGCAGACGAACAGTTATCTTAATTTAGGGAAATTATTTTGAAATTTAAAAGCTAAACTCCCTATATACAATTTTAAATGTAAAAATTGTATGTCTGATGGAATATGATTTTTTAATAAAGATTTAAAAGAATTGTTTGTATAATGTGCCTTCGAATTTTTTAATGTAGAGAGATAGAAATTTGTGATCGGTATTTACCTCTGTCTGCTCTAAATCTTTGCTGCTCATGCAATATATTTCCATTACATCGATTTTTGTTTTCAGTTCATGTATTTAACTGGAAATTTTTACTTCTTGTCTACTAATACAGCCTTTTATATGTTTCGCTAAAGGTCTGCTCTGAATAAGGAAAGCAAAGAATACTAACATAAGGTGAAAAACTAGTGGTGACATATTAGAGGTGTACAAGTTGACGAATGGGAATAACAAAAGGGGGATAATAATAGGGTATTAAAGGAATCAAAACAAAATAGAACTCGAAAAAAGGTTATAAATTGGACATGTTTAGATTTAGGAAAGACCTTGATAAATACTGGTTCGGTTGTTGATTTGTTGAGCAAATTACTGCATAACACATAAGAACATAAGAACGAAGGTAACTGCAGAAGGCCTATTGGCCCATACGAGGCACCTCCTATTTATAACAACCCAATCCCTCTCATATACATGTCCAACCCATGCTTGAAACAGTCGAGGAACCCCACCTCCACTGCGTTTCATGGTAATTGGTTCCACAAATCAACAACCCTGTTACCGAACCAGTATTTACCCAAGTCTTTCCTAAATCTAAACTTATCCAATTGTTTCGCATTCTTTCGTGTGTTGATACTTTTAATACTCCATTAATATCCCCTGTATTATATCCATTCATCCACTTGTAAACCTTAATCATGTCACCCCCTAACTCTTCGCCTTTCCCGTGAATGCAGTTTAAGCTTTGTTAATCTTTATTCATATGAAAGATTTCTAATTTGGGGAATTAACTTTGTTTCCAAAGCTTGACACGTTCAAGAGAATTTATATCCATTCTATGGTACGGAGACCAAAACTGACCTGCATAATCTAAATGGGGCCTAACTAGAGCAAGATATACCTGAAGAACCACACCAGATGTCCTTTTACTAACGCTTCGATTAATAAATCACAGTGTCCTATTTGCCTTATTACGAACATTCGTTCATTGATCCTGAGGTTTTAAACTGTTACTAATCAAATCTCTCAGATCCCTTCAGCAATCTCATCACCATCTAGCTTGTATCTTATTAATATAAGAACAAAGGTAACTGCAGAAGGCCTATTGGCCCATACGAGACAGCTTCTATTTATAACCACGCCTTTCCAGTTAATGCAATTTAAGCTTTGTTAATCTTTCTTCATATGAAAGATTTCTAATTTAGGGTTTTAACTTAGTCATCCTACACTGGACACGTTCAAGTGAATTTATATCCATTCTATAGGACAGCGACCAAAACTGAACTGAATAATCTAAATTGGGCCTAACCAGAGCGAGATATAGCTGAAGAACCACATCAGGTCTCTTGTTACTAAAGCTTCGATAAATAAATCCCAGTGTTCAATTTGCCTTATTACGAACATTCATGCATTGATCCTATTGTTTTAAATTCTTACTAA
Source organism: Procambarus clarkii (assembly GCF_040958095.1). Classification (NCBI taxonomy): domain Eukaryota; kingdom Metazoa; phylum Arthropoda; class Malacostraca; order Decapoda; family Cambaridae; genus Procambarus; species Procambarus clarkii. The sequence goes on along the minus strand of NC_091154.1, from coordinate 59,094,597 downwards.
TCATAACTCCCAGATCCCTTTCGCAATCTCAACACCATCTAGCTCGATCTTGTAACTCATCATTACCTAGCCTCAGAACTTTGCATTTATCAGCATTAAACTGTACCTGACAATCTCTCTCTCTCTCTCTCTCTCTCTCTCTCTCTCTCTCTCTCTCTCTCTCTCTCTCTCTCTCTCTCTCTCTCTCTCTCTCTCTCTCTCTCTCTCTCTCTCTCTCTCTCTCTCTGTCTCTCTCTCTCTCTCTCTCTCTCTCTCTCTCTCTCTCTCTCTCTCTCTCTCTCTCTCTCTCTCTCTCTCTCTCTCTCTCTCTCTCTCTCTCTCTCTCTCTCTCTCTCTCTCTCTCTCTCTCTCTCTCTCTCTCTCTCTCTCTCTCTCTCTCTCTCTTATAAAATAAATAATAAAAACACTGTTGTTGTTGTTTCAGATTTAGCTACTCAGAACGAAGTGTCCATGTAGCATGGACTTTGGTGAGCCCGTAAATATATTTAATATCACTATTGTTATTCCTATATGTACTCAGGCTCAGGTCAATCACCTCACTTACTTAACTCTTGGGGTATATATAAAAGGATCCCGCTCCTTGAATAATTCAGTCTAGTTCTTAGCACAGACCAGAAAATACGTTTGTGGACGCATAATTTACGTGTTTTTCAATATTTTGCCAAAACATATCTTGGAAAAACTTTACTCATTAGTCTGTGAATTCTAACCGATATTAAGAAAAATAATAGATTTTCCTGTAACGCAACAGGTCCAATATACAGAGCAATGGCAGAAATTATATACGAATGTTGTATTCGCAAACCAACTAGGCAAAAAGAGTATGTGCTCCGATAAAGAAGACTCTAGGCTCGCAAGCAAATTTCCAACAGAAGGAGGAAAAGGTCGTAATCGACAATAAGGCAAAAACAAGCGATAAACAAAATCAGTATCATTTCAATGAAAAAAAGAAATGATACGCTGGTCACAAGCCTCGATAAGAAGATCATTACTTTGAATGATTCCATCAAAAGTAATAAGCAAACTCCCTGCACTTCATTTGATATGACGATACAAAATTTTGAGCAAAACCGCACCGAATATTTGCAGCCCAAAAAGCGAGCTAGAAAAGATGACGGTAACAATCCCGAGGATTCATGCAAAAAGCCAAGATTGATCAAACCCAACGACCAAAACTGCAGACGAACAGTTATCTTAATTTAGGGAAATTATTTTGAAATTTAAAAGCTAAACTCCCTATATACAATTTTAAATGTAAAAATTGTATGTCTGATGGAATATGATTTTTTAATAAAGATTTAAAAGAATTGTTTGTATAATGTGCCTTCGAATTTTTTAATGTAGAGAGATTGGAATTTGTGATCGGTATTTACCTCTGTCTGCTCTAAATCTTTGCTGCTCATGCAATATATTTCCATTACATCGATTTTTGTTTTGAGTTCATGTATTTAACTGGAAATTTTTACTTCTTGTCTTACTAATACAGCCTTTTATATGTTTCGCTAAAGGTCTGCTCTGAATAAGGAAAGCAAACAATACTAACATAAGGTGAAAAACTAGTGGTGACATATTAGAGGTGTACAAGTTGACGAATGGGAATAACAAAAGGGGGATAATAATAGGGTATTAAAGGAATCAAAACAAAATAGAACTCGAAAAAAAGGTTATAAATTGGACATGTTTAGATTTAGGAAAGACCTTGATAAATACTGGTTCGGTTGTTGATTTGTTGAGCAAATTACTGCATAACACATAAGAACGAAGGTAACTGCAGAAGGCCTATTGGCCCATACGAGGCACCTCCTATTTATAACAACCCAATCCCTCTCATATACATGTTCAACCAGTCAGTCAGGTGAAGTCACAGTGAGAGGTTGTGTTAACCGGAGCTCCTGAGTGTATCATAGCAATATGGAAGTTATAGTTAAGGACCTGGTGACTCTAGTGGGAGCCCTGAGGACAGAGTTGGACTCTCTGTGGGAGGAGGTGCGTCAGTTTAAAGAACAACGAGAAGTAACGAAGGAGGAGACCAGTAGTAAAGGGACCTCGTCTTGGAGAGTTGTGAAAGACAGGGGCCTTAAGAAGACTTTGATAAAGCCGCCTTCAAACGCCATAGCAACTTCTAATTCATTTGACGTTTTGGAGGACGAGTGCTGTGGTGAGACTGCGGATCGCGCAAAAGGGAAAGCAACGAAGAGAAAGGAAGCGCAGGCCCCTCAGAAAGTAAAGGAAGTACCTAAGCAAACATTAGTTGTGGGAGATTCCAGATAAGGTATTTGGATAGAGCGTTTTGTGCTAGAGATAGGGGGAACAGGTTAAGGGTTTGCTATCCCGGAGCTGGCATTGGTGATATTATAAACAACATGAATGATATTATGGCTGGTAATGGGAACAATCCCATTATTTGCATTAGCGTGGGAGGAAATGATGTTGGTCGAGTTAGGAGTGAGGAACTGATTCAGAGGTATAAAACAGCCATAGAATTAGTTAGGAGCAAGGGAGGAATCCCGATCATATGTGGCATTCTTCCAAGAAAGGGAGTGGGAAATGAATGGATATCGAGGGCACTTGGTGTCAATTGCCGGCTGGAAAGATATTGCAAATCAAATGCAATATCTTTCATAGACAACTGGGAACACTTCTATGGAAAAAATGAAATGTATGCTCGTGATAGGGTGCATCTATGGAGAGCTGGGGTTGTTGCTGTTGCGAACTCGTTGGAAGAAGTGGTTAGAGGTGTTTGTTTGGGTTTAAACTGTTAGTAGATAGAGGTATGGGAATTGATTTGGAGGAAGGAGGTAATAAAAGTATGTGTTTGTGGGAGAAAGGAATTGGCAAAATGATCAGGGAGAGAAGGTCCGCAAAATAACAATGCACTTAGGTATATTACACTAACAGTAGAAGTCTAAGAAATAAAATTAACGAATTAAATGCTCTTGTCTGCACAGAAAAATAGATATTATTGCACTTACCGAAACGTGGATGAATGTAGAAAATAGAGAACTATTAGCTGAATATCAAATATATGGATTTAAACTATTTCACTCAGATAGATATATTAGACGAGGAGGGGAGTAGCCATATATGTTAGGGACAATTTGAAATGTAGTCTCAAAGAGGGAATCAAAACAGAGCCACACACAGAAACTATTTGGATAGAATTAAACGAAAAAGCAAATAATATTATAATAGGAGTAATATATAGGCCACCAAATTTAGACAGAATGGAAGCAAAGCACCTATGGATGAAATATCTAGAGCATCTAGATCTAACAGTATTTATGTCATGGGTGACTTTAATTTTAGCGGAATAAACTGGTTGAACAAAACAGGGAATAGTGAAGCAGAAGATTTTCTAGAATTAATTGACGATTGCTTTCTTACGCAACACATTAAGGAACCAACACGGGAAAATAATATTTTAGATTTAGTGTTAACTAACAGGGAAACGCAAATTAATGACATCGAAATAGGGAGTGAGCTAGGGAGCAGTGATCACAAAGAAATCAGATTTAGCATAGAATGGAATAGACCAGTAGGAGAAAATTCTGTTAAAGTGCCAGATTTTCGAAAAGCTGATTTTAATAGCCTAAGAAATTTTTTGGGTCAAATTGATTGGAAAGTCTTGGGTATGGGGTGTGTGCCGGTCTTGGAGCGAGACATGAACCCAGCGATAGGTGACTTAAATGGGATTTCGATGTGGATTCAATATATAACTTATTTAAGAATATTCTAAACAAAGCACAGGAACGTAGTATACCATACAAATTGAATAGATCGAATACAAATGACCCAAAGTGGATAACAAAGAATTTGAAGAACCTTATAGGTAAAAAGAGAGCTTGGTACAAAAGGATTAAAAATGGGGAGGTCACTTTAGAACAGGAATTCGTACAACTGGTTAGAAATGTTAAAAAGAGATAAGGAAAGCAAAAAGAAACTATGAAGTTCGCATAGCAGGGCAAGCAAAGACAAATCCTAAAGGGTTTTTTCAGTTATATCGTACTAAGACTAGGGAAAGGATAGGTCCATTAAAAACTGAGACAGGTCAAATAACAGATAGTGATGAAGAGATGAGTAGTATTTTTAATAATATTTTGTATCTGTATTTACTAAAGAGGAACTTAACAATATGCCTTCAGCCGAACAAGTCTATGTGGGTGGGGACGAGGACAGGTTGACGAGTTTAACAGTTACCAGGAGGATGTTCTTAAACAAATAGTAAAACTCAAACCAAACAAAGCCCCAGGGCCGGATGAAGTGTTTGCCAGGGTGCTTAAAGAATGCAAAGAGGAGCTTTGTGACCCACTGTCAACCATATTTAATAAATCAATAGAGTCAGGCAGAGTGCCAGAGTTTTGGAAAGTTGCTAATGTGATACCAGTTTTTAAGAAAGGAGATAGATCACTTGCGTCTAACTATCGACCAATTAGCCTAACGTCTATTGTGGGAAAGTTACTCGAATCCATAATAGCAAATAAAATTCGTCTTCATCTTGAAAAACATAAATTAATAATTGAGTCGCAACATGGTTTTATAAATGGCCGTTCATGTTTAACAAATTTGTTATCTTTTTATTCTAGCATTGTTGAGGCAGTTGATAGTGGTAAGGATTGCGATGTTGTATACCTTGACTTTAGCAAAGCTTTGATACAGTGCCACATGAAAGACTGATTAAAAAGATAGAGTCTCATGGTATTGGGGGTGCTATATTAAGCTGGTATTAGGGCATGGCTATACCAAAGGAAACAGAGAGTTAGTATATAATGGAATCAAGTCAGAGTGGAAATATGTTGTAAGTGGAGTGCCTCAAGGCTCTGTCCTGGGACCTCTGTTGTTTATAATATATATAAATGATTTAGATTCAGGTTTGAGTAGCAACATTTGCAAATTTGCCGATGATACGAAAATCGGTAGGGAAATTAATTCGGAGGAGGACTCACTATCACTTCAAGTTGATCTAGATAGGGTTTTGAAATGGTCAAAGGATTGGCAGATGCAGTTTAATGCTGATAAATGTAAAGTTCTGAGGTTAGGTAAGGATGATAGAGTTACAAGATACGAGCTAGATGGTGTTGTGATTGCGAAGTCGGATTGCGAAAGGGATCTGGGAGTTATGATTAGTAAGAATTTAAAACAAAAGGATCAATGCATAAATGTTCGTAATAAGGCAAATCGGACACTTGGATTTATTAATCGCAGCGTTAGTAACAAGACACCTGGTGTGGTTCTTCAGCTATATCTTGCTCTAGTTAGGCCCCATTTAGATTATGCAGTTCAGTTTTGGTCGCCATATTATAGAATGGATATAAATTCACTTGAACGTGTCCAGCGTAGGATGACTAAGTTAATTCCCCAAATTAGAAATCTTTCATATGAAGAAAGATTAACAAAGCTTAAGTTGCATTCACTGGAAAGGCGAAGAGTTAGGGGTGACATGATAGAGGTTTACAAGTGGATGAATGGACATAACCGGGGGGATATTAATAGGGTATTAAAAGTATCAACACAGGACAGAACACGAAACAATGGGTATAAATTGGATAAGTTTAGATTTAGGAAAGACTTGGGTAAATACTGGTTCAGTAACAGGGTTGTTGATTTGTGGAACCAATTGCCGCGTAACATTGTGGAGGTGGGGTCCCTCGATTGTTTCAAGCACGGGTTGGACAAGTATATGAGTGGGATTGGGTGGTTATAGAATAGGAGCTGCCTCGTATGGGCCAACAGGCCTTCTGCAGTTGCCTTTGTTCTTATGTTCTTATGTTAACCCATGCTTGAAACAGTCGAGGAACCCACCTCCACTGCGTTTCATGGTAATTGGTTCCACAAATCAACAACCCTGTTACCGAACCAGTATTTACCCAAGTCTTTCCTAAATCTAAACTTATCCAATTGTTTCGCATTCTTTCGTGTGTTGATACTTTTAATACTCCATTAATATCCCCTGTATTATATCCATTCATCCACTTGTAAACCTTAATCATGTCACCCCCTAACTCTTCGCCTTTCCCGTGAATGCAGTTTAAGCTTTGTTAATCTTTATTCATATGAAAGATTTCTAATTTGGGGAATTAACTTTGTCATCCTAAGCTTGACACGTTCAAGAGAATTTATATCCATTCTATGGTACGGAGACCAAAACTGACCTGCATAATCTAAATGGGGCCTAACGAGAGCAAGATATACCTGAAGAACCACACCAGATGTCCTTTTACTAACGCTTCGATTAATAAATCACAGTGTACTATTTGCCTTATTACGAACATTCGTGCATTGATCCTGAGGTTTTAAACTGTTACTAATCAAATCTTTCAGATCCCTTCAGCAATCTCATCACCATCTAGCTTGTATCTTATTAATATAAGAACAAAGGTAACTGCAGAAGGCCTATTGGCCCATACGAGACAGCTTCTATTTATAACCACGCCTTTCCAGTTAATGCAATTTAAGCTTTGTTAATCTTTCTTCATATGAAAGATTTCTAATTTAGGGTTTTAACTTAGTCATCCTACACTGGACACGTTCAAGTGAATTTATATCCATTCTATAGGACAGCGACCAAAACTGAACTGAATAATCTAAATTGGGCCTAACCAGAACGAGATATAGCTGAAGAACCACATCAGGTCTCTTGTTACTAAAGCTTCGATAAATAAATCCCAGTGTTCAATTTGCCTTATTACGAACATTCATGCATTGATCCTATTGTTTTAAATTCTTACTAATCATAACTCCCAGATCCCTTTCGCAATCTCAACACCATCTAGCTCGTATCTTGTAACTCATCATTACCTAGCCTCAGAACTTTGCATTTATCAGCATTAAACTGTACCTGACAATCTCTCTCTCTCTCTCTCTCTCTCTCTCTCTCTCCTCTCTCTCTCTCTCTCTCTCTCTCTCTCTCTCTCTCTCTCTCTCTCTCTCTCTCTCTCCCTCTCTCCCTCTCTCTCCTCTCTCTCTCTCTCTCTCTCTCTCTCTCCTCTCTCTCTCTCTCTCTCTCTCTCCTCTCTCTCTCTCTCTCTCTCTCTCTCTCTCTCTCTCTCTCTCTCTCTTTTATAAAATAAATAATAAAAACACTGTTGTTGTTGTTTCAGATTTAGCTACTCAGAACGAAGTGTCCATGTAGCATGGACTTTGGTGAGCCCGTAATATATTTAATATCACTATTGTTATTCCTATATGTACTCAGGCTCAGGTCAATCACCTCACTTACACAACTCTTGGGGTATATATAAAAGGATCCCGCTCCTTGAATAATTCAGTCTAGTTCTTAGCACAGACCAGAAAAATACGTTGTGGACACATAATTTACGTGTTTTTCAATATTTTGCCAAAACATATCTTGGAAAACTTTACTCATGTAGTCTGTGAATTCTAACCGATATGAAGAAAAATAATAGATTTTCCTGTACGCAACAGGTCCAATATACAGAGCAATGGCAGAAATTATATACGAATGTTGTATTCGCAAACCAACTAGGCCAAAAAGAGTATGTGCTCCGATAAAGAAGACTCTAGCTCGCAAGCAAATTTCCAACAGAAGGAGGAAAAGGTCGTAATCGACAATAAGGCAAAAACAAGCGATAAACAAAATCAGTCTACAGATGTACCAATGAAAAAAAGAAATGATACGCTGGTCACAAGCCTCGATAAGAAGATCATTACTTTGAATGATTCCATCAAAAGTAATAAGCAAACTCCCCTGCACTTCATTTGATATGACTATACAAAATTTTGAGCAAAACCGCACCGAATATTTGCAGCCCAAAAGCGAGCTAGAAAAGATGACGGTAACAATCCCGAGGATTCATGCAAAAAGCAAGATTGATCAAACCCAACGACCAAAACTGCAGACGAACAGTTATCTTAATTTAGGGAAACTTATTTTGAAATTTAAAAGCTAAACTCCCTATATACAATTTTAAATGTAAAAATTGTATGTCTGATGGAATATGATTTTAATAAAGATTTAAAAGAATTGTTTGTATAATGTGCCTTCGAATTTTTAATGTAGAGAGATAGAAATTTGTGATCGGTATTTACCTCTGTCTGCTCTAAATCTTTGCTGCTCATGCAATATATTTCCATTACAGCGATTTTTGTTTCAGTTCATGTATTGTAACTGGAATTTTTACTTCTTGTCTTACTAATACAGCCTTTTATATGTATCGCTAAAGGTCTGCTCTGAATAAGGAAAGCAAAGAATACTAACATAAGGTGAAAAACTAGTGGTGACATATTAGAGGTGTACAAGTTGACGAATGGAATAACAAAAGGGGGATAATAATAGGGTATTAAAGGAATCAAAACAAAATAGAACTCGAAAAAAAGGTTATAAATTGGACATGTTTAGATTTAGGAAAGACCTTGATAAATACTGGTTCGGTTGTTGATTTGTTGAGCAAATTACTGCATAACACATAAGAACATAGAACGAAGGTAACTGCAGAAGGCCTATTGGCCCATACGAGGCACCTCCTATTTATAACAACCCAATCCCTCTCATATACATGTCCAACCCATGCTTGAAACAGTCGAGGAACCCCACCTCCACTGCGTTTCATGGTAATTGGTTCCACAAATCAACAACCCTGTTACCGAACCAGTATTTACCCAAGTCTTTCCTAAATCTAAACTTATCCAATTGTTTCGCATTCTTTCGTGTGTTGATACTTTTAATACTCCATTAATATCCCCTGTATTATATCCATTCATCCACTTGTAAACCTTAATCATGTCACCCCCTAACTCTTCGCCTTTCCCGTGAATGCAGTTTAAGCTTTGTTAATCTTTATTCATATGAAAGATTTCTAATTTGGGGAATTAACTTTGTCATCCTAAGCTTGACACGTTCAAGAGAATTTATATCCATTCTATGGTACGGAGACCAAAACTGACCTGCATAATCTAAATGGGGCCTAACTAGAGCAAGATATACCTGAAGAACCACACCAGATGTCCTTTTACTAACGCTTCGATTAATAAATCACAGTGTCTATTTGCCTTATTACGAACATTCGTGCATTGATCCTGAGGTTTTAAACTGTTACTAATCAAACTCTCAGATCCCTTCAGCAATCTCATCACCATCTAGCTTGTATCTTATTAATATAAGAACAAAGGTAACTGCAGAAGGCCTATTGGCCCATACGAGACAGCTTCTATTTATAACCACGCCTTTCCAGTTAATGCAATTTAAGCTTTGTTAATCTTTCTTCATATGAAAGATTTCTAATTTAGGGTTTTAACTTAGTCATCCTACACTGGACACGTTCAAGTGAATTTATATCCATTCTATAGGACAGCGACCAAAACTGAACTGAATAATCTAAATTGGGCCTAACCAGAACGAGATATAGCTGAAGAACCACATCAGGTCTCTTGTTACTAAAGCTTCGATAAATAAATCCCAGTGTCCAATTTGCCTTATTACGAACATTCATGCATTGATCCTATTGTTTTAAATTCTTACTAATCATAACTCCCAGATCCCTTTCGCAATCTCAACACCATCTAGCTCGTATCTTGTAACTCATCATTACCTAGCCTCAGAACTTTGCATTTATCAGCATTAAACTGTACCTGACAATCTCTCTCTCTCTCTCTCTCTCTCTCTCTCTCTCTCTCTCTCTCTCTCTCTCTCTCTCTCTCTCTCTCTCTCTCTCTCTCTCTCTCTCTCTCTCTCTCTCTCTCTCTCTCTCTCTCTCTCTCTCTCTCTCTCTCTCTCTCTCTCTCTCTCTCTCTCTCTCTCTCTCTCTCTCTCTCTCTCTCTCTCTCTCTCTCTCTCTCTCTCTTTTATAAATAAATAATAAAAACACTGTTGTTGTTGTTTCAGATTTAGCTACTCAGAACGAAGTGTCCATGTAGCATGGACTTTGGTGAGCCCGTAAATATATTTAATATCACTATTGTTATTCCTATATGTACTCAGGCTCAGGTCAATCACCTCACTTACACAACTCTTGGGGTATATATAAAAGGATCCCGCTCCTTGAATAATTCAGTCTAGTTCTTAGCACAGACCAGAAAATACGTTTGTGGACGCATAATTTACGTGTTTTTCAATATTTTGCCAAAACATATCTTGGAAAAACTTTACTCATTAGTCTGTGAATTCTAACCGATATTAAGAAAAATAATAGATTTTCCTGTAACGCAACAGGTCCAATATACAGAGCAATGGCAGAAATTATATACGAATGTTGTATTCGCAAACCAACTAGGCCAAAAAGAGTATGTGCTCCGATAAAGAAGACTCTAGGCTCGCAAGCAAATTTCCAACAGAAGGAGGAAAAGGTCGTAATCGACAATAAGGCAAAAACAAGCGATAAACAAAATCAGTCTACAGATGTACCAATGAAAAAAAGAAATGATACGCTGGTCACAAGCCTCGATAAGAAGATCATTACTTTGAATGATTCCATCAAAAGTAATAAGCAAACTCCCTGCACTTCATTTGATATGACGATACAAAATTTTGAGCAAAACCGCACCGAATATTTGCAGCCCAAAAAGCGAGCTAGAAAAGATGACGGTAACAATCCCGAGGATTCATGCAAAAAGCCAAGATTGATCAAACCCAACGACCAAAACTGCAGACGAACAGTTATCTTAATTTAGGGAAATTATTTTGAAATTTAAAAGCTAAACTCCCTATATACAATTTTAAATGTAAAAATTGTATGTCTGATGGAATATGATTTTTTAATAAAGATTTAAAAGAATTGTTTGTATAATGTGCCTTCGAATTTTTTAATGTAGAGAGATAGAAATTTGTGATCGGTATTTACCTCTGTCTGCTCTAAATCTTTGCTGCTCATGCAATATATTTCCATTACATCGATTTTTGTTTTGAGTTCATGTATTTAACTGGAAATTTTTACTTCTTGTCATACTAATACAGCCTTTTATATGTTTCGCTAAAGGTCTGCTCTGAATAAGGAAAGCAAAGAATACTAACATAAGGTGAAAAACTAGTGGTGACATATTAGAGGTGTACAAGTTGACGAATGGGAATAACAAAAGGGGGATAATAATAGGGTATTAAAGGAATCAAAACAAAATAGAACTCGAAAAAAAGGTTATAAATTGGACATGTTTAGATTTAGGAAAGACCTTGATAAATACTGGTTCGGTTGTTGATTTGTTGAGCAAATTACTGCATAACACATAAGAACATAAGAACGAAGGTAACTGCAGAAGGCCTATTGGCCCATACGAGGCACCTCCTATTTATAACAACCCAATCCCTCTCATATACATGTCCAACCCATGCTTGAAACAGTCGAGGAACCCCACCTCCACTGCGTTTCATGGTAATTGGTTCCACAAATCAACAACCCTGTTACCGAACCAGTATTTACCCAAGTCTTTCCTAAATCTAAACTTATCCAATTGTTTCGCATTCTTTCGTGTGTTGATACTTTTAATACTCCATTAATATCCCCTGTATTATATCCATTCATCCACTTGTAAACCTTAATCATGTCACCCCCTAACTCTTCGCCTTTCCCGTGAATGCAGTTTAAGCTTTGTTAATCTTTATTCATATGAAAGATTTCTAATTTGGGGAATTAACTTTGTCATCCTAAGCTTGACACGTTCAAGAGAATTTATATCCATTCTATGGTACGGAGACCAAAACTGACCTGCATAATCTAAATGGGGCCTAACTAGAGCAAGATATACCTGAAGAACCACACCAGATGTCCTTTTACTAACGCTTCGATTAATAAATCACAGTGTCCTATTTGCCTTATTACGAACATTCGTGCATTGATCCTGAGGTTTTAAACTGTTACTAATCAAATCTCTCAGATCCCTTCAGCAATCTCATCACCATCTAGCTTGTATCTTATTAATATAAGAACAAAGGTAACTGCAGAAGGCCTATTGGCCCATACGAGACAGCTTCTATTTATAACCACGCCTTTCCAGTTAATGCAATTTAAGCTTTGTTAATCTTTCTTCATATGAAAGATTTCTAATTTAGGGTTTTAACTTAGTCATCCTACACTGGACACGTTCAAGTGAATTTATATCCATTCTATAGGACAGCGACCAAAACTGAACTGAATAATCTAAATTGGGCCTAACCAGAACGAGATATAGCTGAAGAACCACATCAGGTCTCTTGTTACTAAAGCTTCGATAAATAAATCCCAGTGTCCAATTTGCCTTATTACGAACATTCATGCATTGATCCTATTGTTTTAAATTCTTACTAATCATAACTCCCAGATCCCTTTCGCAATCTCAACACCATCTAGCTCGTATCTTGTAACTCATCATTACCTAGCCTCAGAACTTTGCATTTATCAGCATTAAACTGTACCTGACAATCTCTCTCTCTCTCTCTCTCTCTCTCTCTCTCTCTCTCTCTCTCTCTCTCTCTCTCTCTCTCTCTCTCCTCTCTCTCTCTCTCTCTCTCTCTCTCTCTCTCTCTCTCTCTCTCTCTCTCTCTCTCTCTCTCTCTCTCTCTCTCTCTCTCTCTCTCTCTCTCCTCTCTCTCTCTCTCTCTCTCTCTCTCTCTCTCTCTCTCTCTCTCTCTCTCTCTTATAAAATAAATAATAAAAACACTGTTGTTGTTGTTTCAGATTTAGCTACTCAGAACGAAGTGTCCATGTAGCATGGACTTTGGTGAGCCCGTAAATATATTTAATATCACTATTGTTATTCCTATATGTACTCAGGCTCAGGTCAATCACCTCACTTACACAACTCTTGGGGTATATATAAAAGGATCCCGCTCCTTGAATAATTCAGTCTAGTTCTTAGCACAGACCAGAAAATACGTTTGTGGACGCATAATTTACGTGTTTTTCAATATTTTGCCAAAACATATCTTGGAAAAACTTTACTCATTAGTCTGTGAATTCTAACCGATATTAAGAAAAATAATAGATTTTCCTGTAACGCAACAGGTCCAATATACAGAGCAATGGCAGAAATTATATACGAATGTTGTATTCGCAAACCAACTAGGCCAAAAAGAGTATGTGCTCCGATAAAGAAGACTCTAGGCTCGCAAGCAAATTTCCAACAGAAGGAGGAAAAGGTCGTAATCGACAATAAGGCAAAAACAAGCGATAAACAAAATCAGTCTACAGATGTACCAATGAAAAAAAGAAATGATACGCTGGTCACAAGCCTCGATAAGAAGATCATTACTTTGAATGATTCCATCAAAAGTAATAAGCAAACTCCCTGCACTTCATTTGATATGACGATACAAAATTTTGAGCAAAACCGCACCGAATATTTGCAGCCCAAAAAGCGAGCTAGAAAAGATGACGGTAACAATCCCGAGGATTCATGCAAAAAGCCAAGATTGATCAAACCCAACGACCAAAACTGCAGACGAACAGTTATCTTAATTTAGGGAAATTATTTTGAAATTTAAAAGCTAAACTCCCTATATACAATTTTAAATGTAAAAATTGTATGTCTGATGGAATATGATTTTTTAATAAAGATTTAAAAGAATTGTTTGTATAATGTGCCTTCGAATTTTTTAATGTAGAGAGATAGAAATTTGTGATCGGTATTTACCTCTGTCTGCTCTAAATCTTTGCTGCTCATGCAATATATTTCCATTACATCGATTTTTGTTTTGAGTTCATGTATTTAACTGGAAATTTTTACTTCTTGTCATACTAATACAGCCTTTTATATGTTTCGCTAAAGGTCTGCTCTGAATAAGGAAAGCAAAGAATACTAACATAAGGTGAAAAACTAGTGGTGACATATTAGAGGTGTACAAGTTGACGAATGGGAATAACAAAAGGGGGATAATAATAGGGTATTAAAGGAATCAAAACAAAATAGAACTCGAAAAAAAGGTTATAAATTGGACATGTTTAGATTTAGGAAAGACCTTGATAAATACTGGTTCGGTTGTTGATTTGTTGAGCAAATTACTGCATAACACATAAGAACGAAGGTAACTGCAGAAGGCCTATTGGCCCATACGAGGCACCTCCTATTTATAACAACCCAATCCCTCTCATATACATGTCCAACCCATGCTTGAAACAGTCGAGGAACCCCACCTCCACTGCGTTTCATGGTAATTGGTTCCACAAATCAACAACCCTGTTACCGAACCAGTATTTACCCAAGTCTTTCCTAAATCTAAACTTATCCAATTGTTTCGCATTCTTTCGTGTGTTGATACTTTTAATACTCCATTAATATCCCCTGTATTATATCCATTCATCCACTTGTAAACCTTAATCATGTCACCCCCTAACTCTTCGCCTTTCCCGTGAATGCAGTTTAAGCTTTGTTAATCTTTATTCATATGAAAGATTTCTAATTTGGGGAATTAACTTTGTCATCCTAAGCTTGACACGTTCAAGAGAATTTATATCCATTCTATGGTACGGAGACCAAAACTGACCTGCATAATCTAAATGGGGCCTAACTAGAGCAAGATATACCTGAAGAACCACACCAGATGTCCTTTTACTAACGCTTCGATTAATAAATCACAGTGTCCTATTTGCCTTATTACGAACATTCGTGCATTGATCCTGAGGTTTTAAACTGTTACTAATCAAATCTCTCAGATCCCTTCAGCAATCTCATCACCATCTAGCTTGTATCTTATTAATATAAGAACAAAGGTAACTGCAGAAGGCCTATTGGCCCATACGAGACAGCTTCTATTTATAACCACGCCTTTCCAGTTAATGCAATTTAAGCTTTGTTAATCTTTCTTCATATGAAAGATTTCTAATTTAGGGTTTTAACTTAGTCATCCTACACTGGACACGTTCAAGTGAATTTATATCCATTCTATAGGACAGCGACCAAAACTGAACTGAATAATCTAAATTGGCCTAACCAGAGCGAGATATAGCTGAAGAACCACATCAGGTCTCTTGTTACTAAAGCTTCGATAAATAAATCCCAGTGTCCAATTTGCCTTATTACGAACATTCATGCATTGATCCTATTGTTTTAAATTCTACTAATCATAACTCCCAGATCCCTTTCGCAATCTCAACACCATCTAGCTCGTATCTTGTAACTCATCATTTACCTAGCCTCAGAACTTTGCATTTATCAGCATTAAACTGTACCTGACAATCTCTCTCTCTCTCTCTCTCTCTCTCTCTCTCTCTCTCTCTCTCTCTCCTCTCTCTCCTCTCTCTCTCTCTCTCTCTCTCTCTCTTATAAAATAAATAATAAAAACACTGTTGTTGTTGTTTCAGATTTAGCTACTCAGAACGAAGTGTCCATGTAGCATGGACTTTGGTGAGCCCGTAAATATATTTAATATCACTATTGTTATTCCTATATGTACTCAGGCTCAGGTCAATCACCTCACTTACACAACTCTTGGGTATATATAAAAGGATCCCGCTCCTTGAATAATTCAGTCTAGTTCTTAGCACAGACCAGAAAATACGTTTGTGGACGCATAATTTACGTGTTTTTCAATATTTTGCCAAAACATATCTTGGAAAAACTTTACTCATTAGTCTGTGAATTCTAACCGATATTAAGAAAAATAATAGATTTTCCTGTAACGCAACAGGTCCAATATACAGAGCAATGGCAGAAATTATATACGAATGTTGTATTCGCAAACCAACTAGGCCAAAAAGAGTATGTGCTCCGATAAAGAAGACTCTAGGCTCGCAAGCAAATTTCCAACAGAAGGAGGAAAAGGTCGTAATCGACAATAAGGCAAAAACAAGCGATAAACAAAATCAGTCTACAGATGTACCAATGAAAAAAAGAAATGATACGCTGGTCACAAGCCTCGATAAGAAGATCAGTACTTTGAATGATTCCATCAAAAGTAATAAGCAAACTCCCTGCACTTCATTTGATATGACGATACAAAATTTTGAGCAAAACCGCACCGAATATTTGCAGCCCAAAAAGCGAGCTAGAAAAGATGACGGTAACAATCCCGAGGATTCATGCAAAAAGCCAAGATTGATCAAACCCAACGACCAAAACTCCAGACGAACAGTTATCTTAATTTAGGGAAATTATTTTGAAATTTAAAAGCTAAACTCCCTATATACAATTTTAAATGTAAAATTGTATGTCTGATGGAATATGATTTTTTAATAAAGATTTAAAAGAATTGTTTGTATAATGTGCCTTCGAATTTTTTAATGTAGAGAGATAGAATTTGTGATCGGTATTTACCTCTGTCTGCTCTAATCTTTGCTGCTCATGCAATATATTTCCATTACATCGATTTTTGTTTGAGTTCATGTATTTAACTGGAAATTTTTACTTCTTGTCATACTAATACAGCCTTTTATATGTTTCGCTAAAGGTCTGCTCTGAATAAGGAAAGCAAAGAATACTAACATAAGGTGAAAAACTAGTGGTGACATATTAGAAGTGTACAAGTTGACGAATGGGAATAACAAAAGGGGGATAATAATAGGGTATTAAAGGAATCAAACAAAATAGAACTCGAAAAAAAAGGTTATAAATTGGACATGTTTAGATTTAGGAAAGACCTTGATAAATACTGGTTCGGTTGTTGATTTGTTGAGCAAATTACTGCATAACACATAAGAACATAAGAACGAAGGTAACTGCAGAAGGCCTACTGGGCCATACGAGGCACCTCCTATTTATAACAACCCAATCCCTCTCATATACATGTCCAACCCATGCTTGAAACAGCCGAGGAACCCCACCTCCACTGCGTTTCATGGTAATTGGTTCCACAAATCAACAACCCTGTTACCGAACCAGTATTTACCCAAGTCTTTCCTAAATCTAAACTTATCCAATTGTTTCGCATTCTTTCGTGTGTTGATACTTTTAATACTCCATTAATATTCCCTGTATTATATCCATTCATCCACTTGTAAACCTTAATCATGTCACCCCCTAACTCTTCGCCTTTCCCGTGAATGCAGTTTAAGCTTTGTTAATCTTTATTCATATGAAAGATTTCTAATTTGGGGAATTAACTTTGTCATCCTAAGCTTGACACGTTCAAGATAATTTATATCCATTCTATGGTACGGAGACCAAAACTGACCTGCATAATCTAAATGGGGCCTAACTAGAGCAAGATATACCTGAAGAACCACACCAGATGTCCTTTTACTAACGCTTCGATTAATAAATCACAGTGTCCTATTTGCCTTATTACGAACATTCGTGCATTGATCCTTAGGTTTTAAACTGTTACTAATCAAATCTCTCAGATCCCTTCAGCAATCTCATCACCATCTAGCTTGTATCTTATTAATATAAGAACAAAGGTAACTGCAGAAGGCCTATTGGCCCATACGAGACAGCTTCTATTTATAACCACGCCTTTCCAGTTAATGCAATTTAAGCTTTGTTAATCTTTCTTCATATGAAAGATTTCTAATTTAGGGTTTTAACTTAGTCATCCTACACTGGACACGTTCAAGTGAATTTATATCCATTCTATAGGACAGCGACCAAAACTGAACTGAATAATCTAAATTGGGCCTAACCAGAGCGAGATATAGCTGAAGAACCACATCAGGTCTCTTGTTACTAAAGCTTCGATAAATAAATCCCAGTGTCCAATTTGCCTTATTACGAACATTCATGCATTGATCCTATTGTTTTAAATTCTTACTAATCATAACTCCCAGATCCCTTTCGCAATCTCAACACCATCTAGCTCGTATCTTGTAACTCATCATTACCTAGCCTCAGAACTTTGCATTTATCAGCATTAAACTGTACCTGACAATCTCTCTCTCTCTCTCTCTCTCTCTCTCTCTCTCTCTCTCTCTCTCTCTCTCTCTCTCTCTCTCTCTCTCTCTCTTATAAATAAATAATAAAAACACTGTTGTTGTTGTTTCAGATTTAGCTACTCAGAACGAAGTGTCCATGTAGCATGGACTTTGGTGAGCCCGTAAATATATTTAATATCACTATTGTTATTCCTATATGTACTCAGGCTCAGGTCAATCACCTCACTTACACAACTCTTGGGGTATATATAAAAGGATCCCGCTCCTTGAATAATTCAGTCTAGTTCTTAGCACAGACCAGAAAATACGTTTGTGGACGCATAATTTACGTGTTTTTCAATATTTTGCCAAAACATATCTTGGAAAAACTTTACTCATTAGTCTGTGAATTCTAACCGATATTAAGAAAAATAATAGATTTTCCTGTAACGCAACAGGTCCAATATACAGAGCAATGGCAGAAATTATATACGAATGTTGTATTCGCAAACCAACTATTCCAAAAAGAGTATGTGCTCCGATAAAGAAGACTCTAGGCTCGCAAGCAAATTTCCAACAGAAGGAGGAAAAGGTCGTAATCGACAATAAGGCAAAAACAAGCGATAAACAAAATCAGTCTACAGATGTACCAATGAAAAAAAGAAATGATACGCTGGTCACAAGCCTCGATAAGAAGATCATTACTTTGAATGATTCCATCAAAAGTAATAAGCAAACTCCCTGCACTTCATTTGATATGACGATACAAAATTTTGAGCAAAACCGCACCGAATATTTGCAGCCCAAAAAGCGAGCTAGAAAAGATGACGGTAACAATCCCGAGGATTCATGCAAAAAGCCAAGATTGATCAAACCCAACGACCAAAACTCCAGACGAACAGTTATCTTAATTTAGGGAAATTATTTTGAAATTTAAAAGCTAAACTCCCTATATACAATTTTAAATGTAAAAATTGTATGTCTGATGGAATATGATTTTTTAATAAAGATTTAAAAGAATTGTTTGTATAATGTGCCTTCGAATTTTTTAATGTAGAGAGATAGAAATTTGTGATCGGTATTTACCTCTGTCTGCTCTAAATCTTTGCTGCTCATGCAATATATTTCCATTACATCGATTTTTGTTTTGAGTTCATGTATTTAACTGGAAATTTTTACTTCTTGTCATACTAATACAGCCTTTTATATGTTTCGCTAAAGGTCTGCTCTGAATAAGGAAAGCAAAGAATACTAACATAAGGTGAAAAACTAGTGGTGACATATTAGAAGTGTACAAGTTGACGAATGGGAATAACAAAAGGGGGATAATAATAGGGTATTAAAGGAATCAAAACAAAATAGAACTCGAAAAAAAGGTTATAAATTGGACATGTTTAGATTTAGGAAAGACCTTGATAAATACTGGTTCGGTTGTTGATTTGTTGAGCAAATTACTGCATAACACATAAGAACGAAGGTAACTGCAGAAGGCCTATTGACCCATACGAGGCACCTCCTATTTATAACAACCCAATCCCTCTCATATACATGTCCAACCCATGCTTGAAACAGTCGAGGAACCCCACCTCCACTGCGTTTCATGGTAATTGGTTCCACAAATCAACAACCCTGTTACCGAACCAGTATTTACCCAAGTCTTTCCTAAATCTAAACTTATCCAATTGTTTCGCATTCTTTCGTGTGTTGATACTTTTAATACTCCATTAATATTCCCTGTATTATATCCATTCATCCACTTGTAAACCTTAATCATGTCACCCCCTAACTCTTCGCCTTTCCCGTGAATGCAGTTTAAGCTTTGTTAATCTTTATTCATATGAAAGATTTCTAATTTGGGGAATTAACTTTGTCATCCTAAGCTTGACACGTTCAAGAGAATTTATATCCATTCTATGGTACGGAGACCAAAACTGACCTGCATAATCTAAATGGGGCCTAACTAGAGCAAGATATACCTGAAGAACCACACCAGATGTCCTTTTACTAACGCTTCGATTAATAAATCACAGTGTCCTATTTGCCTTATTACGAACATTCGTGCATTGATCCTTAGGTTTTAAACTGTTACTAATCAAATCTCTCAGATCCCTTCAGCAATCTCATCACCATCTAGCTTGTATCTTATTAATATGAGAACAAAGGTAACTGCAGAAGGCCTATTGGCCCATACGAGACAGCTTCTATTTATAACCACGCCTTTCCAGTTAATGCAATTTAAGCTTTGTTAATCTTTCTTCATATGAAAGATTTCTAATTTAGGGTTTTAACTTAGTCATCCTACACTGGACACGTTCAAGTGAATTTATATCCATTCTATAGGACAGCGACCAAAACTGAACTGAATAATCTAAATTGGGCCTAACCAGAGCGAGATATAGCTGAAGAACCACATCAGGTCTCTTGTTACTAAAGCTTCGATAAATAAATCCCAGTGTCCAATTTGCCTTATTACGAACATTCATGCATTGATCCTATTGTTTTAAATTCTTACTAATCATAACTCCCAGATCCCTTTCGCAATCTCAACACCATCTAGCTCGTATCTTGTAACTCATCATTACCTAGCCTCAGAACTTTGCATTTATCAGCATTAAACAGTACCTGACAATCTCTCTCTCTCTCTCTCTCTCTCTCTCTCTCTCTCTCTCTCTCTCTCTCTCTCTCTCTCTCTCTCTCTCTCTCTCTCTCTCTCTCTCTCTCTCTCTCTCTCTCTCTCTCTCTTTTATAAAATAAATAATAAAAACACTGTTGTTGTTGTTTCAGATTTAGCTACTCAGAACGAAGTGTCCATGTAGCATGGACTTTGGTGAGCCCGTAAATATATTTAATATCACTATTGTTATTCCTATATGTACTCAGGCTCAGGTCAATCACCTCACTTACACAACTCTTGGGGTATATATAAAAGGATCCCGCTCCTTGAATAATTCAGTCTAGTTCTTAGCACAGACCAGAAAATACGTTTGTGGACGCATAATTTACGTGTTTTTCAATATTTTGCCAAAACATATCTTGGAAAAACTTTACTCATTAGTCTGTGAATTCTAACCGATATTAAGAAAAATAATAGATTTTCCTGTAACGCAACAGGTCCAATATACAGAGCAATGGCAGAAATTATATACGAATGTTGTATTCGCAAACCAACTAGGCCAAAAAGAGTATGTGCTCCGATAAAGAAGACTCTAGGCTCGCAAGCAAATTTCCAACAGAAGGAGGAAAAGGTCGTAATCGACAATAAGGCAAAAACAAGCGATAAACAAAATCAGTCTACAGATGTACCAATGAAAAAAAGAAATGATACGCTGGTCACAAGCCTCGATAAGAAGATCATTACTTTGAATGATTCCATCAAAAGTAATAAGCAAACTCCCTGCACTTCATTTGATATGACGATACAAAATTTTGAGCAAAACCGCACCGAATATTTGCAGCCCAAAAAGCGAGCTAGAAAAGATGACGGTAACAATCCCGAGGATTCATGCAAAAAGCCAAGATTGATCAAACCCAACGACCAAAACTCCAGACGAACAGTTATCTTAATTTAGGGAAATTATTTTGAAATTTAAAAGCTAAACTCCCTATATACAATTTTAAATGTAAAAATTGTATGTCTGATGGAATATGATTTTTTAATAAAGATTTAAAAGAATTGTTTGTATAATGTGCCTTCGAATTTTTTAATGTAGAGAGATAGAAATTTGTGATCGGTATTTACCTCTGTCTGCTCTAAATCTTTGCTGCTCATGCAATATATTTCCATTACATCGATTTTTGTTTTGAGTTCATGTATTTAACTGGAAATTTTTACTTCTTGTCATACTAATACAGCCTTTTATATGTTTCGCTAAAGGTCTGCTCTGAATAAGGAAAGCAAAGAATACTAACATAAGGTGAAAAACTAGTGGTGACATATTAGAAGTGTACAAGTTGACGAATGGGAATAACAAAAGGGGGATAATAATAGGGTATTAAAGGAATCAAAACAAAATAGAACTCGAAAAAAAGGTTATAAATTGGACATGTTTAGATTTAGGAAAGACCTTGATAAATACTGGTTCGGTTGTTGATTTGTTGAGCAAATTACTGCATAACACATAAGAACGAAGGTAACTGCAGAAGGCCTATTGACCCATACGAGGCACCTCCTATTTATAACAACCCAATCCCTCTCATATACATGTCCAACCCATGCTTGAAACAGTCGAGGAACCCCACCTCCACTGCGTTTCATGGTAATTGGTTCCACAAATCAACAACCCTGTTACCGAACCAGTATTTACCCAAGTCTTTCCTAAATCTAAACTTATCCAATTGTTTCGCATTCTTTCGTGTGTTGATACTTTTAATACTCCATTAATATTCCCTGTATTATATCCATTCATCCACTTGTAAACCTTAATCATGTCACCCCCTAACTCTTTGCCTTTCCCGTGAATGCAGTTTAAGCTTTGTTAATCTTTATTCATATGAAAGATTTCTAATTTGGGGAATTAACTTTGTCATCCTAAGCTTGACACGTTCAAGAGAATTTATATCCATTCTATGGTACGGAGACCAAAACTGACCTGCATAATCTAAATGGGGCCTAACCAGAGCAAGATATACCTGAAGAACCACACCAGATGTCCTTTTACTAACGCTTCGATTAATAAATCACAGTGTCCTATTTGCCTTATTACGAACATTCGTGCATTGATCCTTAGGTTTTAAACTGTTACTAATCAAATCTCTCAGATCCCTTCAGCAATCTCATCACCATCTAGCTTGTATCTTATTAATATAAGAACAAAGGTAACTGCAGAAGGCCTATTGGCCCATACGAGACAGCTTCTATTTATAACCACGCCTTTCCAGTTAATGCAATTTAAGCTTTGTTAATCTTTCTTCATATGAAAGATTTCTAATTAAGGGTTTTAACTTAGTCATCCTACACTGGACACGTTCAAGTGAATTTATATCCATTCTATAGGACAGCGACCAAAACTGAACTGAATAATCTAAATTGGGCCTAACCAGAGCGAGATATAGCTGAAGAACCACATCAGGTCTCTTGTTACTAAAGCTTCGATAAATAAATCCCAGTGTCCAATTTGCCTTATTACGAACATTCATGCATTGATCCTATTGTTTTAAATTCTTACTAATCATAACTCCCAGATCCCTTTCGCAATCTCAACACCATCTAGCTCGTATCTTGTAACTCATCATTACCTAGCCTCAGAACTTTGCATTTATCAGCATTAAACAGTACCTGACAATCTCTCTCTCTCTCTCTCTCTCTCTCTCTCTCTCTCTCTCTCTCTCTCTCTCTCTCTCTCTCTCTCTCTCTCTCTCTCTCTCTTTTATAAAATAAATAATAAAAACACTGTTGTTGTTGTTTCAGATTTAGCTACTCAGAACGAAGTGTCCATGTAGCATGGACTTTGGAGAGCCCGTAAATATATTTAATATCACTATTGTTATTCCTATATGTACTCAGGCTCAGGTCAATCACCTCACTTACACAACTCTTGGGGTATATATAAAAGGATCCCGCTCCTTGAATAATTCAGTCTAGTTCTTAGCACAGACCAGAAAATACGTTTGTGGACGCATAATTTACGTGTTTTTCAATATTTTGCCAAAACATATCTTGGAAAAACTTTACTCATTAGTCTGTGAATTCTAACCGATATTAAGAAAAATAATAGATTTTCCTGTAACGCAACAGGTCCAATATACAGAGCAATGGCAGAAATTATATACGAATGTTGTATTCGCAAACCAACTAGGCCAAAAAGAGTATGTGCTCCGAAAAAGAAGACTCTAGGCTCGCAAGCAAATTTCCAACAGAAGGAGGAAAAGGTCGTAATCGACAATAAGGCAAAAACAAGCGATAAACAAAATCAGTCTACAGATGTACCAATGAAAAAAAGAAATGATACGCTGGTCACAAGCCTCGATAAGAAGATCATTACTTTGAATGATTCCATCAAAAGTAATAAGGAAACTCCCTGCACTTCATTTGATATGACGATACAAAATTTTGAGCAAAACCGCACCGAATATTTGCAGCCCAAAAAGCGAGCTAGAAAAGATGACGGTAACAATCCCGAGGATTCATGCAAAAAGCCAAGATTGATCAAACCCAACGACCAAAACTCCAGACGAACAGTTATCTTAATTTAGGGAAATTATTTTGAAATTTAAAAGCTAAACTCCCTATATACAATTTTAAATGTAAAAATTGTATGTCTGATGGAATATGATTTTTTAATAAAGATTTAAAAGAATTGTTTGTATAATGTGCCTTCGAATTTTTTAATGTAGAGAGATAGAAATTTGTGATCGGTATTTACCTCTGTCTGCTCTAAATCTTTGCTGCTCATGCAATATATTTCCATTACATCGATTTTTGTTTTGAGTTCATGTATTTAACTGGAAATTTTTACTTCTTGTCATACTAATACAGCCTTTTATATGTTTCGCTAAAGGTCTGCTCTGA
The DNA here is from genome assembly GCF_040958095.1 of Procambarus clarkii. Lineage (NCBI taxonomy): Eukaryota > Metazoa > Arthropoda > Malacostraca > Decapoda > Cambaridae > Procambarus > Procambarus clarkii. The sequence goes on along the minus strand of NC_091154.1, from coordinate 59,070,384 downwards.
ATAAGGAAAGCAAAGAATACTAACATAAAGTGAAAAACTAGTGGTGACATATTAGAGGTGTACAAGTTGACGAATGGGAATAACAAAAGGGGGATAATAATAGGGTATTAAAGGAATCAAAACAAAATAGAACTCGAAAAAAAGGTTATAAATTGGACATGTTTAGATTTAGGAAAGACCTTGATAAGAACATAAGAACATAAGAACATAAGAACAAAGGTAACTGCAGAAGGCCTATTGGCCCATACGAGGCAGCTCCTATTCTATAACCACCCAATCCCACTCATATACTTGTCCAACCCGTGCTTGAAACAATCGAGGGACCCCACCTCCACAATGTTACGCGGCAATTGGTTCCACAAATCAACAACCCTGTTACTGAACCAGTATTTACCCAAGTCTTTCCTAAATCTAAACTTATCCAATTTATATCCATTGTTTCGTGTTCTGTCCTGTGTTGATACTTTTAATACCCTATTAATATCCCCCCGGTTATGTCCATTCATCCACTTGTAAACCTCTATCATGTCACCCCTAACTCTTCGCCTTTCCAGTGAATGCAACTTAAGCTTTGTTAATCTTTCTTCATATGAAAGATTTCTAATTTGGGGAATTAACTTAGTCATCCTACGCTGGACACGTTCAAGTGAATTTATATCCATTCTATAATATGGCGACCAAAACTGAACTGCATAATCTAAATGGGGCCTAACTAGAGCAAGATATAGCTTGAGAACCACACCAGGTGTCTTGTTACTAACGCTGCGATTAATAAATCCAAGTGTCCGATTTGCCTTATTACGAACATTTATGCATTGATCCTTTTGTTTTAAATTCTTACTAATCATAACTCCCAGATCCCTTTCGCAATCCGACTTCGCAATCACAACACCATCTAGCTCGTATCTTGTAACTCTATCATCATTACCTAACCTCAGAACTTTACATTTATCAGCATTAAACTGCATCTGCCAATCCTTTGACCATTTCCAAACCCTATCTAGATCAACTTGAAGTGATAGTGAGTCCTCCTCCGAATTAATTTCCCTACCGATTTTCGTATCATCGGCAAATTTGCAAATGTTGCTACTCAAACCTGAATCTAAATCATTTATATATATTATAAACAACAGAGGTCCCAGGACAGAGCCTTGAGGCACTCCACTTACAACATTTTCCCACTCTGATTTGATTCCATTTATACTAACTCTCTGTTTCCTTTGGTATAGCCATGCCCTAATCCAGCTTAATATAGCACCCCCAATACCATGAGACTCTATTTTTTTAATCAGTCTTTCATGTGGCACTGTATCAAAAGCTTTGCTAAAGTCAAGGTATACAACATCGCAATCCTTACCACTATCAACTGCCTCAACAATGCTAGAATAAAAAGATAACAAATTTGTTAAACATGAACGGCCATTTATAAAACCATGTTGCGACTCAATTATTAATTTATGTTTTTCAAGATGAAGACGAATTTTATTTGCTATTATAGATTCGAGTAACTTTCCCACTATAGACGTTAGGCTAATTGGTCGATAGTTAGACGCAAGTGATCTATCTCCTTTCTTAAAAACTGGTATCACATTAGCAACTTTCCAAAACTCTGGCACTCTGCCTGACTCTATTGATTTATTAAATATGGTTGACAGTGGGTCACAAAGCTCCTCTTTGCATTCTTTAAGCACCCTAGCAAACACTTCATCCGGCCCTGGGGATTTGTTTGGTTTGAGTTTTACTATTTGTTTAAGAACATCCTCCCTGGTAACTGCTAAACTCGTCAACCTGTCCTCGTCCCCACCCACATAGACTTGTTCGGCTGAAGGCATATTGTTAAGTTCCTCTTTAGTAAATACAGATACAAAATATTTATTAAAAATACTACTCATCTCTTCATCACTATCTGTTATTTGACCTGTCTCAGTTTTTAATGGACCTATCCTTTCCCTAGTCTTAGTACGATATAACTGAAAAAACCCTTTAGGATTTGTCTTTGCTTGCCCTGCTATGCGAACTTCATAGTTTCTTTTTGCTTTCCTTATCTCTTTTTTAACATTTCTAACCAGTTGTACGAATTCCTGTTCTAAAGTGACCTCCCCATTTTTAATCCTTTTGTACCAAGCTCTCTTTTTACCTATAAGGTTCTTCAAATTCTTTGTTATCCACTTTGGGTCATTAGTATACGATCTATTCAATTTGTATGGTATACTACGTTCCTGTGCTTTGTTTAGAATATTCTTAAATAAGTTATATATTGAATCCACATCGAAATCCCCATTTAAGTCACCTATCGCTGGGTTCATGTCTCGCTCCAAGACCGGCCCACACCCCATACCCAAGCCTTTCCAATCAATTTGACCCAAAAAATTTCTTAGGCTATTAAAATCAGCTTTTCGAAAATCTGGCACTTTAACAGAATTTTCTCCTACTGGTCTATTCCATTCTATGCTAAATCTGATTTCTTTGTGATCACTGCTCCCTAGCTCACTCCCTATTTCGATGTCATTAATTTGCGTTTCCCTGTTAGTTAACACTAAATCTAAAATATTATTTTCCCGTGTTGGTTCCTTAATGTGTTGCGTAAGAAAGCAATCGTCAATTAATTCTAGAAAATCTTCTGCTTCACTATTCCCTGTTTTGTTCAACCAGTTTATTCCGCTAAAATTAAAGTCACCCATGACATAAATACTGTTAGATCTAGATGCTCTAGATATTTCATCCCATAGATGCTTTGCTTCCATTCTGTCTAATAAATACTGGTTCGGTTGTTGATTTGTTGAGCAAATTACTGCATAACACATAAGAACATAAGAACGAAGGTAACTGCAGAAGGCCTATTGGCCCATACGAGGCACCTCCTATTTATAACAACCCAATCCCTCTCATATACATGTCCAACCCATGCTTGAAACAGTCGAGGAACCCCACCTCCACTGCGTTTCATGGTAATTGGTTCCACAAATCAACAACCCTGTTACCGAACCAGTATTTACCCAAGTCTTTCCTAAATCTAAACTTATCCAATTGTTTCGCATTCTTTCGTGTGTTGATACTTTTAATACTCCATTAATATCCCCTGTATTATATCCATTCATCCACTTGTAAACCTTAATCATGTCACCCCCTAACTCTTCGCCTTTCCCGTGAATGCAGTTTAAGCTTTGTTAATCTTTATTCATATGAAAGATTTCTAATTTGGGGAATTAACTTTGTCATCCTAAGCTTGACACGTTCAAGGGAATTTATATCCATTCTATGGTACGGAGACCAAAACTGACCTGCATAATCTAAATGGGGCCTAACTAGAGCAAGATATACCTGAAGAACCACACCAGATGTCCTTTTACTAACGCTTCGATTAATAAATCACAGTGTCCTATTTGCCTTATTACGAACATTCGTGCATTGATCCTTAGGTTTTAAACTGTTACTAATCAAATCTCTCAGATCCCTTCAGCAATCTCATCACCATCTAGCTTGTATCTTATTAATATAAGAACAAAGGTAACTGCAGAAGGCCTATTGGCCCATACGAGACAGCTTCTATTTATAACCACGCCTTTCCAGTTAATGCAATTTAAGCTTTGTTAATCTTTCTTCATATGAAAGATTTCTAATTTAGGGTTTTAACTTAGTCATCCTACACTGGACACGTTCAAGTGAATTTATATCCATTCTATAGGACAGCGACCAAAACTGAACTGAATAATCTAAATTGGGCCTAACCAGAGCGAGATATAGCTGAAGAACCACATCAGGTCTCTTGTTACTAAAGCTTCGATAAATAAATCCCAGTGTCCAATTTGCCTTATTACGAACATTCATGCATTGATCCTATTGTTTTAAATTCTTACTAATCATAACTCCCAGATCCCTTTCGCAATCTCAACACCATCTAGCTCGTATCTTGTAACTCATCATTACCTAGCCTCAGAACTTTGCATTTATCAGCATTAAACTGTACCTGACAATCTCTCTCTCTCTCTCTCTCTCTCTCTCTCTCTCTCTCTCTCTCTCTCTCTCTCTCTCTCTCTCTCTCTCTCTCTCTCTCTCTCTCTCTATCTCTCTCTCTCTCTCTCTCTTTTATAAAATAAATAATAAAAACTCTGTTGTTGTTGTTTCAGATTTAGCTACTCAGAACGAAGTGTCCATGTAGCATGGACTTTGGTGAGCCCGTAAATATATTTAATATCACTATTGTTATTCCTATATGTACTCAGGCTCAGGTCAATCACCTCACTTACACAACTCTTGGGGTATATATAAAAGGATCCCGCTCCTTGAATAATTCAGTCTAGTTCTTAGCACAGACCAGAAAATACGTTTGTGGACGCATAATTTACGTGTTTTTCAATATTTTGCCAAAACATATCTTGGAAAAACTTTACTCATTAGTCTGTGAATTCTAACCGATATTAAGAAAAATAATAGATTTTCCTGTAACGCAACAGGTCCAATATACAGAGCAATGGCAGAAATTATATACGAATGTTGTATTCGCAAACCAACTAGGCCAAAAAGAGTATGTGCTCCGATAAAGAAGACTCTAGGCTCGCAAGCAAATTTCCAACAGAAGGAGGAAAAGGTCGTAATCGACAATAAGGCAAAAACAAGCGATAAACAAAATCAGTCTACAGATGTACCAATGAAAAAAAGAAATGATACGCTGGTCACAAGCCTCGATAAGAAGATCATTACTTTGAATGATTCCATCAAAAGTAATAAGCAAACTCCCTGCACTTCATTTGATATGACGATACAAAATTTTGAGCAAAACCGCACCGAATATTTGCAGCCCAAAAAGCGAGCTAGAAAAGATGACGGTAACAATCCCGAGGATTCATGCAAAAAGCCAAGATTGATCAAACCCAACGACCAAAACTCCAGACGAACAGTTATCTTAATTTAGGGAAATTATTTTGAAATTTAAAAGCTAAACTCCCTATATACAATTTTAAATGTAAAAATTGTATGTCTGATGGAATATGATTTTTTAATAAAGATTTAAAAGAATTGTTTGTATAATGTGCCTTCGAATTTTTTAATGTAGAGAGATAGAAATTTGTGATCGGTATTTACCTCTGTCTGCTCTAAATCTTTGCTGCTCATGCAATATATTTCCATTACATCGATTTTTGTTTTGAGTTCATGTATTTAACTGGAAATTTTTACTTCTTGTCATACTAATACAGCCTTTTATATGTTTCGCTAAAGGTCTGCTCTGAATAAGGAAAGCAAAGAATACTAACATAAGGTGAAAAACTAGTGGTGACATATTAGAGGTGTACAAGTTGACGAATGGGAATAACAAAAGGGGGATAATAATAGGGTATTAAAGGAATCAAAACAAAATAGAACTCGAAAAAAGGTTATAAATTGGACATGTTTAGATTTAGGAAAGACCTTGATAAATACTGGTTCGGTTGTTGATTTGTTGAGCAAATTACTGCATAAGAACATATGAACGAAGGTAACTTCAGAAGGCCTATTGGCCCATACGAGGCACCTCCTATTTATAACAACCCAATCCCTCTCATATACATGTCCAACTCATGCTTGAAACAGTCGAGGAACCCCACCTCCACTGCGTTTCATGGTAATTGGTTCCACAAATCAACAACCCTGTTACCGAACCAGTATTTACCCAAGTCTTTCCTAAATCTAAACTTATCCAATTGTTTCGCATTCTTTCGTGTGTTGATACTTTTAATACTCCATTAATATCCCCTGTATTATATCCATTCATCCACTTGTAAATCTTAATCATGTCACCCCCTAACTCTTCGCCTTTCCCGTGAATGCAGTTTAAGCTTTGTTAATCTTTATTCATATGAAAGATTTCTAATTTGGGGAATTAACTTTGTCATCCTAAGCTTGACACGTTCAAGAGAATTTATATCCATTCTATGGTACGGAGACCAAAACTGACCTGCATAATCTAAATGGGGCCTAACTAGAGCAAGATATACCTGAAGAACCACACCAGATGTCCTTTTACTAACGCTTCGATTAATAAATCACAGTGTCCTATTTGCCTTATTACGAACATTCGTGCATTGATCCTTAGGTTTTAAACTGTTACTAATCAAATCTCTCAGATCCCTTCAGCAATCTCATCACCATCTAGCTTGTATCTTATTAATATAAGAACAAAGGTAACTGCAGAAGGCCTATTGGCCCATACGAGACAGCTTCTATTTATAACCACGCCTTTCCAGTTAATGCAATTTAAGCTTTGTTAATCTTTCTTCATATGAAAGATTTCTAATTTAGGGTTTTAACTTAGTCATCCTACACTGGACACGTTCAAGTGAATTTATATCCATTCTATAGGACAGCGACCAAAACTGAACTGAATAATCTAAATTGGGCCTAACCAGAGCGAGATATAGCTGAAGAACCACATCAGGTCTCTTGTTACTAAAGCTTCGATAAATAAATCCCAGTGTCCAATTTGCCTTATTACGAACATTCATGCATTGATCCTATTGTTTTAAATTCTTACTAATCATAACTCCCAGATCCCTTTCGCAATCTCAACACCATCTAGCTCGTATCTTGTAACTCATCATTACCAAGCCTCAGAACTTTGCATTTATCAGCATTAAACTGTACCTGACAATCTCTCTCTCTCTCTCTCTCTCTCTCTCTCTCTCTCTCTCTCTCTCTCTCTCTCTCTCTCTCTCTCTCTCTCTCTCTCTCTCTCTCTCTCTCTCCCTCACCCTCTCTCTCTCTCTCTCTCTCTCTCTCTCTCTCTCTCTCTCTCTCTCTCTCTCTCTCTCTCTCTCTCTCTCTCTCTCTCTCTCTTTTATAAAATAAATAATAAAAACACTGTTGTTGTTGTTTCAGATTTAGCTACTCAGAACGAAGTGTCCATGTAGCATGGACTTTGGTGAGCCCGTAAATATATTTAATATCACTATTGTTATTCCTATATGTACTCAGGCTCAGGTCAATCACCTCACTTACACAACTCTTGGGGTATATATAAAAGGATCCCGCTCCTTGAATAATTCAGTCTAGTTCTTAGCACAGACCAGAAAATACGTTTGTGGACGCATAATTTACGTGTTTTTCAATATTTTGCCAAAACATATCTTGGAAAAACTTTACTCATTAGTCTGTGAATTCTAACCGATATTAAGAAAAATAATAGATTTTCCTGTAACGCAACAGGTCCAATATACAGAGCAATGGCAGAAATTATATACGAATGTTGTATTCGCAAACCAACTAGGCCAAAAAGAGTATGTGCTCCGATAAAGAAGACTCTAGGCTCGCAAGCAAATTTCCAACAGAAGGAGGAAAAGGTCGTAATCGACAATAAGGCAAAAACAAGCGATAAACAAAATCAGTCTACAGATGTACCAATGAAAAAAAGAAATGATACCCTGGTCACAAGCCTCGATAAGAAGATCATTACTTTGAATGATTCCATCAAAAGTAATAAGCAAACTCCCTGCACTTCATTTGATATGAGCAAAATTTTGAGCAAAACCGCACCGAATATTTGCAGCCCAAAAAGCGAGCTAGAAAAGATGACGGTAACAATCCCGAGGATTCATGCAAAAAGCCAAGATTGATCAAACCCAACGACCAAAACTCCAGACGAACAGTTATCTTAATTTAGGGAAATTATTTTGAAATTTAAAAGCTAAACTCCCTATATACAATTTTAAATGTAAAAATTGTATGTCTGATGGAATATGATTTTTTAATAAAGATTTAAAAGAATTGTTTGTATAATGTGCCTTCGAATTTTTTAATGTAGAGAGATAGAAATTTGTGATCGGTATTTACCTCTGTCTGCTCTAAATCTTTGCTGCTCATGCAATATATTTCCATTACATCGATTTTTGTTTTGAGTTCATGTATTTAACTGGAAATTTTTACTTCTTGTCATACTAATACAGCCTTTTATATGTTTCGCTAAAGGTCTGCTCTGAATAAGGAAAGCAAAGAATACTAACATAAGGTGAAAAACTAGTGGTGACATATTAGAGGTGTACAAGTTGACGAATGGGAATAACAAAAGGGGGATAATAATAGGGTATTAAAGGAATCAAAACAAAATAGAACTCGAAAAAAGGTTATAAATTGGACATGTTTAGATTTAGGAAAGACCTTGATAAATACTGGTTCGGTTGTTGATTTGTTGAGCAAATTACTGCATAACACATAAAAACATAAGAACGAAGGTAACTGCAGAAGGCCTATTGGCCCATACGAGGCACCTCCTATTTATAACAACCCAATCCCTCTCATATACATGTCCAACCCATGCTTGAAACAGTCGAGGAACCCCACCTCCACTGCGTTTCATGGTAATTGGTTCCACAAATCAACAACCCTGTTACCGAACCAGTATTTACCCAAGTCTTTCCTAAATCTAAACTTATCCAATTGTTTCGCATTCTTTCGTGTGTTGATACTTTTAATACTCCATTAATATCCCCTGTAAGAACATAAGAACAAAGGTAACTGCAGAAGGCCTATTGGCCCATACGAGGCAGCTCCTATTCTATAACCACCCAATCCCACTCATATACTTGTCCAACCCGTGCTTGAAACAATCGAGGGACCCCACCTCCACAATGTTACGCGGCAATTGGTTCCACAAATCAACAACCCTGTTACTGAACCAGTATTTACCCAAGTCTTTCCTAAATCTAAACTTATCCAATTTATATCCATTGTTTCGTGTTCTGTCCTGTGTTGATACTTTTAATACCCTATTAATATCCCCCCGGTTATGTCCATTCATCCACTTGTAAACCTCTATCATGTCACCCCTAACTCTTCGCCTTTCCAGTGAATGCAACTTAAGCTTTGTTAATCTTTCTTCATATGAAAGATTTCTAATTTGGGGAATTAACTTAGTCATCCTACGCTGGACACGTTCAAGTGAATTTATATCCATTCTATAATATGGCGACCAAAACTGAACTGCATAATCTAAATGGGGCCTAACTAGAGCAAGATATAGCTTGAGAACCACACCAGGTGTCTTGTTACTAACGCTGCGATTAATAAATCCAAGTGTCCGATTTGCCTTATTACGAACATTTATGCATTGATCCTTTTGTTTTAAATTCTTACTAATCATAACTCCCAGATCCCTTTCGCAATCCGACTTCGCAATCACAACACCATCTAGCTCGTATCTTGTAACTCTATCATCATTACCTAACCTCAGAACTTTACATTTATCAGCATTAAACTGCATCTGCCAATCCTTTGACCATTTCAAAACCCTATCTAGATCAACTTGAAGTGATAGTGAGTCCTCCTCCGAATTAATTTCCCTACCGATTTTCGTATCATCGGCAAATTTGCAAATGTTGCTACTCAAACCTGAATCTAAATCATTTATATATATTATAAACAACAGAGGTCCCAGGACAGAGCCTTGAGGCACTCCACTTACAACATTTTCCCACTCTGACTTGATTCCATTTATACTAACTCTCTGTTTCCTTTGGTATAGCCATGCCCTAATCCAGCTTAATATAGCACCCCCAATACCATGAGACTCTATTTTTTTAATCAGTCTTTCATGTGGCACTGTATCAAAAGCTTTGCTAAAGTCAAGGTATACAACATCGCAATCCTTACCACTATCAACTGCCTCAACAATGCTAGAATAAAAAGATAACAAATTTGTTAAACATGAACGGCCATTTATAAAACCATGTTGCGACTCAATTATTAATTTATGTTTTTCAAGATGAAGACGAATTTTATTTGCTATTATAGATTCGAGTAACTTTCCCACAATAGACGTTAGGCTAATTGGTCGATAGTTAGACGCAAGTGATCTATCTCCTTTCTTAAAAACTGGTATCACATTAGCAACTTTCCAAAACTCTGGCACTCTGCCTGACTCTATTGATTTATTAAATATGGTTGACAGTGGGTCACAAAGCTCCTCTTTGCATTCTTTAAGCACCCTAGCAAACACTTCATCCGGCCCTGGGGATTTGTTTGGTTTGAGTTTTACTATTTGTTTAAGAACATCCTCCCTGGTAACTGCTAAACTCGTCAACCTGTCCTCGTCCCCACCCACATAGACTTGTTCGGCTGAAGGCATATTGTTAAGTTCCTCTTTAGTAAATACAGATACAAAATATTTATTAAAAATACTACTCATCTCTTCATCACTATCTGTTATTTGACCTGTCTCAGTTTTTAATGGACCTATCCTTTCCCTAGTCTTAGTACGATATAACTGAAAAAAACCTTTAGGATTTGTCTTTGCTTGCCCTGCTATGCGAACTTCATAGTTTCTTTTTGCTTTCCTTATCTCTTTTTTAACATTTCTAACCAGTTGTACGAATTCCTGTTCTAAAGTGACCTCCCCATTTTTAATCCTTTTGTACCAAGCTCTCTTTTTACCTATAAGGTTCTTCAAATTCTTTGTTATCCACTTTGGGTCATTAGTATACGATCTATTCAATTTGTATGGTATACTACGTTCCTGTGCTTTGTTTAGAATATTCTTAAATAAGTTATATATTGAATCCACATCGAAATCCCCATTTAAGTCACCTATCGCTGGGTTCATGTCTCGCTCCAAGACCGGCCCACACCCCATACCCAAGCCTTTCCAATCAATTTGACCCAAAAAATTTCTTAGGCTATTAAAATCAGCTTTTCGAAAATCTGGCACTTTAACAGAATTTTCTTCTACTGGTCTATTCCATTCTATGCTAAATCTGATTTCTTTGTGATCACTGCTCCCTAGCTCACTCCCTATTTCGATGTCATTAATTTGCGTTTCCCTGTTAGTTAACACTAAATCTAAAATATTATTTTCCCGTGTTGGTTCCTTAATGTGTTGCGTAAGAAAGCAATCGTCAATTAATTCTAGAAAATCTTCTGCTTCACTATTCCCTGTTTTGTTCAACCAGTTTATTCCGCTAAAATTAAAGTCACCCATGACATAAATACTGTTAGATCTAGATGCTCTAGATATTTCATCCCATAGATGCCATTATATCCATTCATCCACTTGTAAACCTTAATCATGTCACCCCCTAACTCTTCGCCTTTCCCGTGAATGCAGTTTAAGCTTTGTTAATCTTTATTCATATGAAAGATTTCTAATTTGGGGAATTAACTTTGTCATCCTAAGCTTGACACGTTCAAGAGAATTTATATCCATTCTATGGTACGGAGACCAAAACTGACCTGCATAATCTAAATGGGGCCTAACTAGAGCAAGATATACCTGAAGAACCACACCAGATGTCCTTTTACTAACGCTTCGATTAATAAATCACAGTGTCCTATTTGCCTTATTACGAACATTCGTGCATTGATCCTTAGGTTTTAAACTGTTACTAATCAAATCTCTCAGATCCCTTCAGCAATCTCATCACCATCTAGCTTGTATCTTATTAATATAAGAACAAAGGTAACTGCAGAAGGCCTATTGGCCCATACGAGACAGCTTCTATTTATAACCACGCCTTTCCAGTTAATGCAATTTAAGCTTTGTTAATCTTTCTTCATATGAAAGATTTCTAATTTAGGGTTTTAACTTAGTCATCCTACACTGGACACGTTCAAGTGAATTTATATCCATTCTATAGGACAGCGACCAAAACTGAACTGAATAATCTAAATTGGGCCTAACCAGAGCGAGATATAGCTGAAGAACCATATCAGGTCTCTTGTTACTAAAGCTTCGATAAATAAATCCCAGTGTCCAATTTGCCTTATTACGAACATTCATGCATTGATCCTATTGTTTTAAATTCTTACTAATCATAACTCCCAGATCCCTTTCGCAATCTCAACACCATCTAGCTCGTATCTTGTAACTCATCATTACCAAGCCTCAGAACTTTGCATTTATCAGCATTAAACTGTACCTGACAATCTCTCTCTCTCTCTCTCTCTCTCTCTCTCTCTCTCTCTCTCTCTCTCTCTCTCTCTCTCTCTCTCTCTCTCTCTCTCTCTCTCTCTCTCTCTCTCTCTCTCTCTCCCTCCCTCACCCTCTCTCTCTCTCTCTCTCTCTCTCTCTCTCTCTCTCTCTCTCTCTTTTATAAAATAAATAATAAAAACACTGTTGTTGTTGTTTCAGATTTAGCTACTCAGAACGAAGTGTCCATGTAGCATGGACTTTGGTGAGCCCGTAAATATATTTAATATCACTATTGTTATTCCTATATGTACTCAGGCTCAGGTCAATCACCTCACTTACACAACTCTTGGGGTATATATAAAAGGATTCCGCTCCTTGAATAATTCAGTCTAGTTCTTAGCACAGACCAGAAAATACGTTTGTGGACGCATAATTTACGTGTTTTTCAATATTTTGCCAAAACATATCTTGGAAAAACTTTACTCATTAGTCTGTGAATTCTAACCGATATTAAGAAAAATAATAGATTTTCCTGTAACGCAACAGGTCCAATATACATAGCAATGGCAGAAATTATATACGAATGTTGTATTCGCAAACCAACTAGGCCAAAAAGAGTATGTGCTCCGATAAAGAAGACTCTAGGCTCGCAAGCAAATTTCCAACAGAAGGAGGAAAAGGTCGTAATCGACAATAAGGCAAAAACAAGCGATAAACAAAATCAGTCTACAGATGTACCAATGAAAAAAAGAAATGATACGCTGGTCACAAGCCTCGATAAGAAGATCATTACTTTGAATGATTCCATCAAAAGTAATAAGCAAACTCCCTGCACTTCATTTGATATGACGATACAAAATTTTGAGCAAAACCGCACCGAATATTTGCAGCCCAAAAAGCGAGCTAGAAAAGATGACGGTAACAATCCCGAGGATTCATGCAAAAAGCCAAGATTGATCAAACCCAACGACCAAAACTCCAGACGAACAGTTATCTTAATTTAGGGAAATTATTTTGAAATTTAAAAGCTAAACTCCCTATATACAATTTTAAATGTAAAAATTGTATGTCTGATGGAATATGATTTTTTAATAAAGATTTAAAAGAATTGTTTGTATAATGTGCCTTCGAATTTTTTAATGTAGAGAGATAGAAATTTGTGATCGGTATTTACCTCTGTCTGCTCTAAATCTTTGCTGCTCATGCAATATATTTCCATTACATCGATTTTTGTTTTGAGTTCATGTATTTAACTGGAAATTTTTACTTCTTGTCATACTAATACAGCCTTTTATATGTTTCGCTAAAGGTCTGCTCTGAATAAGGAAAGCAAAGAATACTAACATAAGGTGAAAAACTAGTGGTGACATATTAGAGGTGTACAAGTTGACGAATGGGAATAACAAAAGGGGGATAATAATAGGGTATTAAAGGAATCAAAACAAAATAGAACTCGAAAAAAGGTTATAAATTGGACATGATTAGATTTAGGAAAGACCTTGATAAATACTGGTTCGGTTGTTGATTTGTTGAGCAAATTACTGCATAACACATAAGAACATAAGAACGAAGGTAACTGCAGAAGGCCTATTGGCCCATACGAGGCACCTCCTATTTATAACAACCCAATCCCTCTCATATACATGTCCAACCCATGCTTGAAACAGTCGAGGAACCCCACCTCCACTGCGTTTCATGGTAATTGGTTCCACAAATCAACAACCCTGTTACCGAACCAGTATTTACCCAAGTCTTTCCTAAATCTAAACTTATCCAATTGTTTCGCATTCTTTCGTGTGTTGATACTTTTAATACTCCATTAATATCCCCTGTATTATATCCATTCATCCACTTGTAAACCTTAATCATGTCACCCCCTAACTCTTCGCCTTTCCCGTGAATGCAGTTTAAGCTTTGTTAATCTTTATTCATATGAAAGATTTCTAATTTGGGGAATTAACTTTGTCATCCTAAGCTTGACACGTTCAAGAGAGTTTATATCCATTCTATGGTACGGAGACCAAAACTGACCTGCATAATCTAAATGGGGCCTAACTAGAGCAAGATATACCTGAAGAACCACACCAGATGTCCTTTTACTAACGCTTCGATTAATAAATCACAGTGTCCTATTTGCCTTATTACGAACATTCGTGCATTGATCCTTAGGTTTTAAACTGTTACTAATCAAATCTCTCAGATCCCTTCAGCAATCTCATCACCATCTAGCTTGTATCTTATTAATATAAGAACAAAGGTAACTGCAGAAGGCCTATTGGCCCATACGAGACAGCTTCTATTTATAACCACGCCTTTCCAGTTAATGCAATTTAAGCTTTGTTAATCTTTCTTCATATGAAAGATTTCTAATTTAGGGTTTTAACTTAGTCTTTAGGTTTTAGTCTGTAGTCTGTAGTCTCTTAGTCTGTAGGTTTTAACCTACACTGGACACGTTCAAGTGAATTTATATCCATTCTATAGGACAGCGACCAAAACTGAACTGAATAATCTAAATTGGGCCTAACCAGATCGAGATATAGCTGAAGAACCACATCAGGTCTCTTGTTACTAAAGCTTCGATAAATAAATCCCAGTGTCCAATTTGCCTTATTACGAACATTCATGCATTGATCCTATTGTTTTAAATTCTTACTAATCATAACTCCCAGATCCCTTTCGCAATCTCAACACCATCTAGCTCGTATCTTGTAACTCATCATTACCAAGCCTCAGAACTTTGCATTTATCAGCATTAAACTGTACCTGACAATCTCTCTCTCTCTCTCTCTCTCTCTCTCTCTCTCTCTCTCTCTCTCTCTCTCTCTCTCTCTCTCTCTCTCTCTCTCTCTCTCTCTCTCTCTCTCTCTCTCTCTCTCTCTCTCTCTCTCTCTCTCTCTCTCTCTTTTATAAAATAAATAATAAAAAACACTGTTGTTGTTGTTTCAGATTTAGCTACTCAGAACGAAGTGTCCATGTAGCATGGACTTTGGTGAGCCCGTAAATATATTTAATATCACTATTGTTATTCCTATATGTACTCAGGCTCAGGTCAATCACCTCACTTACACAACTCTTGGGGTATATATAAAAGGATCCCGCTCCTTGAATAATTCAGTCTAGTTCTTAGCACAGACCAGAAAATACGTTTGTGGACGCACAATTTACGTGTTTTTCAATATTTTGCCAAAACATATCTTGGAAAAACTTTACTCATTAGTCTCTGAATTCTAACCGATATTAAGAAAAATAATAGATTTTCCTGTAACGCAACAGGTCCAATATACAGAGCAATGGCAGAAATTATATACGAATGTTGTATTCGCAAACCAACTAGGCCAAAAAGAGTATGTGCTCCGATAAAGAAGACTCTAGGCTCGCAAGCAAATTTCCAACAGAAGGAGGAAAAGGTCGTAATCGACAATAAGGCAAAAACAAGCGATAAACAAAATCAGTCTACAGATGTACCAATGAAAAAAAGAAATGATACGCTGGTCACAAGCCTCGATAAGAAGATCATTACTTTGAATGATTCCATCAAAAGTAATAAGCAAACTCCCTGCACTTCATTTGATATGACGATACAAAATTTTGAGCAAAACCGCACCGAATATTTGCAGCCCAAAAAGCGAGCTAGAAAAGATGACGGTAACAATCCCGAGGATTCATGCAAAAAGCCAAGATTGATCAAACCCAACGACTAAAACTCCAGACGAACAGTTATCTTAATTTAGGGAAATTATTTTGAAATTTAAAAGCTAAACTCCCTATATACAATTTTAAATGTAAAAATTGTATGTCTGATGGAATATGATTTTTTAATAAAGATTTAAAAGAATTGTTTGTATAATGTGCCTTCGAATTTTTTAATGTAGAGAGATAGAAATTTGTGATCGGTATTTACCTCTGTCTGCTCTAAATCTTTGCTGCTCATGCAATATATTTCCATTACATCGATTTTTGTTTTGAGTTCATGTATTTAACTGGAAATTTTTACTTCTTGTCATACTAATACAGCCTTTTATATGTTTCGCTAAAGGTCTGCTCTGAATAAGGAAAGCAAAGAATACTAACATAAGGTGAAAAACTAGTGGTGACATATTAGAGGTGTACATGTTGACGAATGGGAATAACAAAAGGGGGATAATAATAGGGTATTAAAGGAATCAAAACAAAATAGAACTCGAAAAAAGGTTATAAATTGGACATGATTAGATTTAGGAAAGACCTTGATAAATACTGGTTCGGTTGTTGATTTGTTGAGCAAATTACTGCATAACACATAAGAACATAAGAACGAAGGTAACTGCAGAAGGCCTATTGGCCCATACTAGGCACCTCCTATTTATAACAACCCAATCCCTCTCATATACATGTCCAACCCATGCTTGAAACAGTCGAGGAACCCCACCTCCACTGCGTTTCATGGTAATTGGTTCCACAAATCAACAACCCTGTTACCGAACCAGTATTTACCCAAGTCTTTCCTAAATCTAAACTTATCCAATTGTTTCGCATTCTTTCGTGTGTTGATACTTTTAATACTCCATTAATATCCCCTGTATTATATCCATTCATCCACTTGTAAACCTTAATCATGTCACCCCCTAACTCTTCGCCTTTCCCGTGAATGCAGTTTAAGCTTTGTTAATCTTTATTCATATGAAAGATTTCTAATTTGGGCAATTAACTTTGTCATCCTAAGCTTGACACGTTCAAGAGATTTTATATCCATTCTATGGTACGGAGACCAAAACTGACCTGCATAATCTAAATGGGGCCTAACTAGAGCAAGATATACCTGAAGAACCACACCAGATGTCCTTTTACTAACGCTTCGATTAATAAATCACAGTGTCCTATTTGCCTTATTATGAACATTCGTGCATTGATCCTTAGGTTTTAAACTGTTACTAATCAAATCCCTCAGATCCCTTCAGCAATCTCATCACCATCTAGCTTGTATCTTATTAATATAAGAACAAAGGTAACTGCAGAAGGCCTATTGGCCCATACGAGACAGCTTCTATTTATAACCACGCCTTTCCAGTTAATGCAATTTAAGCTTTGTTAATCTTTCTTCATATGAAAGATTTCTAATTTAGGGTTTTAACTTAGTCTTTAGGTTTTAGTCTGTAGTCTGTAGTCTCTTAGTCTGTAGGTTTTAACCTACACTGGACACGTTCAAGTGAATTTATATCCATTCTATAGGACAGCGACCAAAACTGAACTGAATAATCTAAATTGGGCCTAACCAGAGCGAGATATAGCTGAAGAACCACATCAGGTCTCTTGTTACTAAAGCTTCGATAAATAAATCCCAGTGTCCAATTTGCCTTATTACGAACATTCATGCATTGATCCTATTGTTTTAAATTCTTACTAATCATAACTCCCAGATCCCTTGCCTCAGAACTTTGCATTTATCAGCATTAAACTGTACCTGACAATCTCTCTCTCTCTCTCTCTCTCTCTCTCTCTCTCTCTCTCTCTCTCTCTCTCTCTCTCTCTCTCTCTCTCTCTCTCTCTCTCTCTCTCTCTCTCTCTCTCTCTCTCTCTCTCTTTTATAAAATAAATAATAAAAACACTGTTGTTGTTGTTTCAGATTTAGCTACTCAGAACGAAGTATCCATGTAGCATGGACTTTGGTGAGCCCGTAAATATATTTAATATCACTATTGTTATTCCTATATGTACTCAGGCTCAGGTCAATCACCTCACTTACACAACTCTTGGGGGATATATAAAAGGATCCCGCTCCTTGAAAAGGATCCTTGAATAATTCAGTCTAGTTCTTAGCACAGACCAGAAAATACGTTTGTGGACTCATAATTTACGTGTTTTTCAATATTTTGCCGAAACATATCTTGGAAAAACTTTACTCAGTAGTCTGTGAATTCTAACCGATATTAAGAAAAATAATAGATTTTCCTGTAACGCAACAGGTCCAATATACAGAGCAATGGCAGAAATTATATACGAATGTTGTATTCGCGAACCAACTAGGCCAAAAAGAGTATGTGCTCCGATAAAGAAGACTCTAGGCTCGCAAGCAAATTTCAACAGAAGGAGGAAAAGGTCGTAATCGACAATAAGGCAAAAACAAGCGATAAACAAAATCAGTCTACAGATGTACCAATGAAAAAAAGAAATGATACGCTGGTCACAAGCCTCGATAAGAAGATCATTACTTTGAATGATTCCATCAAAGTAATAAGCAAACTCCCTGCACTTCATTTGATATGACGATACAAAATTTTGAGCAAAACCGCACCGAATATTTGCAGCCCAAAAAGCGAGCTAGAAAAGATGACGGTAACAATCCCGAGGATTCATGCAAAAAGCCAAGATTGTTCAAACCCAACGACCAAAACTCCTGACGAACAGTTATCTTAATTTAGGGAAATTATTTTGAAATTTAAAAGCTAAACTCCTATATACAATTTTAAATGTAAAAATTGTATGTCTGATGGAATATGATTTTTTAATAAAGATTTAAAAGAATTGTTTGTATAATGTGCCTTCGAATTTTTTAATGTAGAGAGATAGAAATTTGTGATCGGTATTTACCTTCTGTCTGCTCTAAATCTTTGCTGCTCATGCAATATATTTCCATTACATCGATTTTGTTTTGAGTTCATGTATTTAACTGGAAATTTTTACTTCTTGTCATACTAATACAGCCTTTTATATGTTTCGCTAAAGGTCTGCTCTGAATAAGGAAAGCAAAGAATACTAACATAAGGTGAAAAACTAGTGGTGACATATTAGAGGTGTACAAGTTGACGAATGGGAATAATAAAAGGGGGATAATAATAGGGTATTAAAGGAATCAAAACAAAATAGAACTCGAAAAAAAGGTTATAAATTGGACATGTTTAGATTTAGGAAAGACCTTGATAAATACTGGTTCGGTTGTTGATTTGTTGAGCAAATTACTGCATAACACATAAGAACATAAGAACGAAGGTAACTGCAGAAGGCCTATTGGCCCATACGAGGCACCTCCTATTTATAACAACCCAATCCCTCTCATATACATGTCCAACCCATGCTTGAAACAGTCGAGGAACCCCACCTCCACTGCGTTTCATGGTAATTGGTTCCACAAATCAACAACCCTGTTACCGAACCAGTATTTACCCAAGTCTTTCCTAAATCTAAACTTATCCAATTGTTTCGCATTCTTTCGTGTGTTGATACTTTTAATACTCCATTAATATCCCCTGTATTATATCCATTCATCCACTTGTAAACCTTAATCATGTCACCCCCTAACTCTTCGCCTTTCCCGTGAATGCAGTTTAAGCTTTGTTAATCTTTATTCATATGAAAGATTTCTAATTTGGGGAATTAACTTTGTCATCCTAAGCTTGACACGTTCAAGAGAATTTATATCCATTCTATGGTACGGAGACCAAAACTGACCTGCATAATCTAAATGGGGGCCTAACTAGAGCAAGATATACCTGAAGAACCACACCAGATGTCCTTTTACTAACGCTTCGATTAATAAATCACAGTGTCCTATTTGCCTTATTACGAACATTCGTGCATTGATCCTTAGGTTTAAACTGTTACTAATCAAATCTCTCAGATCCCTTCAGCAATCTCATCACCATCTAGCTTGTATCTTATTAATATAAGAACAAAGGTAACTGCAGAAGGCCTATTGGCCCATACGAGACAGCTTCTATTTATAACCACGCCTTTCCAGTTAATTGCAATTTAAGCTTTGTTAATCTTTCTTCATATGAAAGATTCTAATTTAGGGTTTTAACTTAGTCATCCTACACTGGACACGTTCAAGTGAATTTATATCCATTCTATAGGACAGCGACCAAAACTGAACTGAATAATCTAAATTGGGCCTAACCAGAGCGAGATATAGCTGAAGAACCACATCAGGTCTCTTGTTACTAAAGCTTCGATAAATAAATCCCAGTGTCCAATTTGCCTTATTACGAACATTCATGCATTGATCCTATTGTTTTAAATTCTTACTAATCATAACTCCCAGATCCCTTTCGCAATCTCAACACCATCTAGCTCGTATCTTGTAACTCATCATTACCAAGCCTCAGAACTTTGCATTTATCAGCATTAAACTGTACCTGACAATCTCTCTCTCTCTCTCTCTCTCTCTCTCTCTCTCTCTCTCTCTCTCTCTCTCTCTCTCTCTCTCTCTCTCTCTCTCTCTCTCTCTCTCTCTCTCTCTCTCTCTCTCTCTCTCTTTTATAAAATAAATAATAAAAACACTGTTGTTGTTGTTTCAGATTTAGCTACTCAGAACGAAGTGTCCATGTAGCATGGACTTTGGTGAGCCCGTAAATATATTTAATATCACTATTGTTATTCCTATATGTACTCAGGCTCAGGTCACTCACCTCACTTACACAACTCTTGGGGTATATATAAAAGGATCCTGCTCCTTGAATAATTCAGTCTAGTTCTTAGCACAGACCAGAAAATACGTTTGTGGACGCATAATTTACGTGTTTTTCAATATTTTGCCAAAACATATCTTGGAAAAACTTTACTCATTAGTCTGTGAATTCTAACCGATATTAAGAAAAATAATAGATTTTCCTGTAACGCAACAGGTCCAATATACAGAGCAATGGCAGAAATTATATACGAATGTTGTATTCGCAAACCAACTAGGCCAAAAAGAGTATGTGCTCCGATAAAGAAGACTCTAGGCTCGCAAGCAAATTTCCAACAGAAGGAGGAAAAGGTCGTAATCGACAATAAGGCAAAAACAAGCGATAAACAAAATCAGTCTACAGATGTACCAATGAAAAAAAGAAATGATACGCTGGTCACAAGCCTCGATAAGAAGATCATTACTTTGAATGATTCCATCAAAAGTAATAAGCAAACTCCCTGCACTTCATTTGATATGACGATACAAAATTTGAGCAAAACCGCACCGAATATTTGCAGCCCAAAAAGCGAGCTAGAAAAGATGACGGTAACAATCCCGAGGATTCATGCAAAAAGCCAAGATTGATCAAACCCAACGACCAAAACTCCAGACGAACAGTTATCTTAATTTAGGGAAATTATTTGAAATTTAAAAGCTAAACTCCCTATATACAATTTTAAATGTAAAAATTGTATGTCTGATGGAATATGATTTTTTAATAAAGATTTAAAAGAATTGTTTGTATAATGTGCCTTCGAATTTTTTAATGTAGAGAGATAGAAATTTGTGATCGTATTTACCTCTGTCGCTCTAAATCTTTGCTGCTCATGCAATATATTTCCATTACATCGATTTTTGTTTTGAGTTCATGTATTTAACTGGAAATTTTTACTTCTTGTCATACTAATACAGCCTTTTATATGTTTCGCTAAAGGTCTGCTCTGAATAAGGAAAGCAAAGAATACTAACATAAGGTGAAAAACTAGTGGTGACATATTAGAGGTGTACAAGTTGACGAATGGGAATAACAAAAGGGGGATAATAATAGGGTATTAAAGGAATCAAAACAAAATAGAACTCGAAAAAAGGTTATAAATTGGACATGTTTAGATTTAGGAAAGACCTTGATAAATACTGGTTCGGTTGTTGATTTGTTGAGCAAATTACTGCACATAAAACATAAGAACGAAGGTAACTGCAGAAGGCCTATTGGCCCATACGAGGCACCTCCTATTTATAACAACCCAATCCCTCTCATATACATGTCCAACCCATGCTTGAAACAGTCGAGGAACCCCACCTCCACTGCGTTTCATGGTAATTGGTTCCACAAATCAACAACCCTGTTACCGAACCAGTATTTACCCAAGTCTTTCCTAAATCTAAACTTATCCAATTGTTTCGCATTCTTCGTGTGTTGATACTTTTAATACTCCATTAATATCCCCTGTATTATATCCATTCATCCACTTGTAAACCTTAATCATGTCACCCCTAACTCTTCGCCTTTCCCGTGAATGCAGTTTAAGCTTTGTTAATCTTTATTCATATGAAAGATTTCTAATTTGGGGAATTAACTTTGTCATCCTAAGCTTGACACGTTCAAGAGAATTTATATCCATTCTATGGTACGGAGACCAAAACTGACCTGCATAATCTAAATGGGGCCTAACTAGAGCAAGATATACCTGAAGAACCACACCAGATGTCCTTTTACTAACGCTTCGATTAATAAATCACAGTGTCCTATTTGCCTTATTACGAACATTCGTGCATTGATCCTTAGGTTTTAAACTGTTACTAATCAAATCTCTCAGATCCCTCGCAATCTCATCACCATCTAGCTTGTATCTTATTAATATAAGAACAAAGGTAACTGCAGAAGGCCTATTGGCCCATACGAGACAGCTTCTATTTATAACCACGCCTTTCCAGTTAATGCAATTTAAACTTTGTTAATCTTTCTTCATATGAAAGATTTCTAATTTAGGGTTTTAACTTAGTCATCCTACACTGGACACGTTCAAGTGAATTTATATCCATTCTATAGGACAGCGACCAAAACTGAACTGAATAATCTAAATTGGGCCTAACCAGAGCAGATATAGCTGAAGAACCACATCAGGTCTCTTGTTACTAACTTCGATAAATAAATCCCAGTGTCCAATTTGCCTTATTACGAACATTCATGCATTGATCCTATTGTTTTAAATTCTTACTAATCATAACTCCCAGATCCCTTTCGCAATCTCAACACCATCTAGCTCGTATCTTGTAACTCATCATTACCTAGCCTCAGAACTTTGCATTTATCAGCATTAAACTGTACCTGACAATCTCTCTCTCTCTCTCTCTCTCTCTCTCTCTCTCCTCTCTCTCTCTCTCTCTCTCTCTCTCTCTCTCTCTCTCTCTCTCTCTCTCTCTCTCTCCTCTCTCTCTCTCTCTTCTCTCCTCTCCTCTCTCTCTCTCTCTCTCTCTCTCTCTCTCTCTCTCTCTCTCCTCTCCTCTCTCTCTCTCTCTCTCTCTCTCTCTCTCTCTCTCTCTCTTCTCTCTCTCTCTCTCCTCTCTCTCTCTTCTCTCTCTCTCTCTCCTCTCTTCCTCTCTCTCTCTCTCTCTCTCTCTCTCTCTCCTCTCTCTCTCTCTCTCTCTCCCTCCCCTCTCTCCTCTCTCGCTCTCTCTCTCTCTCCTCTCTCTCCCTCTCTCTCTCTCTCTCTCTCTCTCTCTCTCTCTCTCTCTCTCTCTCTCTCACTCTCTCTCTCTCTCTCTCTCCTCTCTCTCTCTCTCTCTCTCTCTCTCTCTCTCTCTCTCTCTCTCTCTCTCTCTCTCTCTCTCTCTCTTTTATAAAATCACTGTTGTTGTTGTTTCGATTTAGCTACTCAGAACGAAGTGTCCATGTAGCATGGACTTTGGTGAGCCCGTAAATATATTTAATATCACTATTGTTATTCCTATATGTACTCAGGCTCAGGTCAATCACCTCACTTACACAACTCTTGGGGTATATATAAAAAGGATCCCGCTCCTTGAATAATTCAGTCTAGTTCTTAGCACAGACCAGAAAATACGTTTGTGGACGCATAATTTACGTGTTTTCAATATTTTGCCAAAACATATCTTGGAAAACTTTACTCATTAGTCTGTGAATTCTAACCGATATTAAGAAAAATAATAGATTTTCCTGTAACGCAACAGGTCCAATATACAGAGCATGGCAGAAATTATATACGAATGTTGTATTCGCAAACCAACTAGGCCAAAAGAGTATGTGCTCCGATAAAGAAGACTCTAGGCTCGCAAGCAAATTTCCAACAGAAGGAGGAAAAGGTCGTAATCGACAATAAGGCAAAAACAAGCGATAAACAAAATCAGTCTACAGATGTACCAATGAAAAAAAGAAATGATACGCTGGTCACAAGCCTCGATAAGAAGATCATTACTTTGAATGATTCCATCAAAAGTAATAAGCAAACTCCCTGCACTTCATTTGATATGACGATACAAAATTTGAGCAAAACCGCACCGAATATTTGCAGCCCAAAAAGCGAGCTAGAAAAGATGACGGTAACAATCCCGAGGATTCATGCAAAAAGCCAAGATTGATCAAACCCAACGACCAAAACTCCAGACGAACAGTTATCTTAATTTAGGGAAATTATTTTGAAATTTAAAAGCTAAACTCCCTATATACAGTTTTAAATGTAAAAATTGTATGTCTGATGGAATATGATTTTTTAATAAAGATTTAAAAGAATTGTTTGTATAATGTGCCTTCGAATTTTTTAATGTAGAGAGATAGAAATTTGTGATCGTATTTACCTCTGTCGCTCTAAATCTTTGCTGCTCATGCAATATATTTCCATTACATCGATTTTTGTTTTGAGTTCATGTATTTAACTGGAAATTTTTACTTCTTGTCATACTAATACAGCCTTTTATATGTTTCGCTAAAGGTCTGCTCTGAATAAGGAAAGCAAAGAATACTAACATAAGGTGAAAAACTAGTGGTGACATATTAGAGGTGTACAAGTTGACGAATGGGAATAACAAAAGGGGGATAATAATAGGGTATTAAAGGAATCAAAACAAAATAGAACTCGAAAAAAAGGTTATAAATTGGACATGTTTAGATTTAGGAAAGACCTTGATAAATACTGGTTCGGTTGTTGATTTGTTGAGCAAATTACTGCATAACACATAAGAACATAAGAACGAAGGTAACTGCAGAAGGCCTATTGGCCCATACGAGGCACCTCCTATTTATAACAACCCAATCCCTCTCATATACATGTCCAACCCATGCTTGAAACAGTCGAGGAACCCCACCTCCACTGCGTTTCATGGTAATTGGTTCCACAAATCAACAACCCTGTTACCGAACCAGTATTTACCCAAGTCTTTCCTAAATCTAAACTTATCCAATTGTTTCGCATTCTTTCGTGTGTTGATACTTTTAATACTCCATTAATATCCCCTGTATTATATCCATTCATCCACTTGTAAACCTTAATCATGTCACCCCCTAACTCTTCGCCTTTCCCGTGAATGCAGTTTAAGCTTTGTTAATCTTTATTCATATGAAAGATTTCTAATTTGGGGAATTAACTTTGTCATCCTAAGCTTGACACGTTCAAGAGAATTTATATCCATTCTATGGTACGGAGACCAAAACTGACCTGCATAATCTAAATGGGGCCTAACTAGAGCAAGATATACCTGAAGAACCACACCAGATGTCCTTTTACTAACGCTTCGATTAATAAATCACAGTGTCCTATTTGCCTTATTACGAACATTCGTGCATTGATCCTTAGGTTTTAAACTGTTACTAATCAAATCTCTCAGATCCCTTCAGCAATCTCATCACCATCTAGCTTGTATCTTATTAATATAAGAACAAAGGTAACTGCAGAAGGCCTATTGGCCCATACGAGACAGCTTCTATTTATAACCACGCCTTTCCAGTTAATGCAATTTAAGCTTTGTTAATCTTTCTTCATATGAAAGATTTCTAATTTAGGGTTTTAACTTAGTCATCCTACACTGGACACGTTCAAGTGAATTTATATCCATTCTATAGGACAGCGACCAAAACTGAACTGAATAATCTAAATTGGGCCTAACCAGAGCGAGATATAGCTGAAGAACCACATCAGGTCTCTTGTTACTAAAGCTTCGATAAATAAATCCCAGTGTCCAATTTGCCTTATTACGAACATTCATGCATTGATCCTATTGTTTTAAATTCTTACTAATCATAACTCCCAGATCCCTTTCGCAATCTCAACACCATCTAGCTCGTATCTTGTAACTCATCATTACCTAGCCTCAGAACTTTGCATTTATCAGCATTAAACTGTACCTGACAATCTCTCTCTCTCTCTCTCTCTCTCTCTCTCTCTCTCTCTCTCTCTCTCTCTCTCTCTCTCTCTCTCTCTCTCTCTCTCTCTCTCTCTCTCTCTCTCTCTCCTCTCTCTCTCTCTCTTTTATAAAATAAAATAAAAACACTGTTGTTGTTGTTTCAGATTTAGCTACTCAGAACGAAGTGTCCATGTAGCATGGACTTTGGTGAGCCCGTAAATATATTTAATATCACTATTGTTATTCCTATATGTACTCAGGCTCAGGTCAATCACCTCACTTACACAACTCTTGGGGTATATATAAAAGGATCCCGCTCCTTGAATAATTCAGTCTAGTTCTTAGCACAGACCAGAAAATACGTTTGTGGACGCATAATTTACGTGTTTTTCAATATTTTGCCAAAACATATCTTGGAAAACTTTACTCATTAGTCTGTGAATTCTAACCGATATTAAGAAAAATAATAGATTTTCCTGTAACGCAACAGGTCCAATATACAGAGCAATGGCAGAAATTATATACGAATGTTGTATTCGCAAACCAACTAGGCCAAAAAGAGTATGTGCTCCGATAAAGAAGACTCTAGGCTCGCAAGCAAATTTCCAACAGAAGGAGGAAAAGGTCGTAATCGACAATAAGGCAAAAACAAGCGATAAACAAAATCAGTCTACAGATGTACCAATGAAAAAAAGAAATGATACGCTGGTCACAAGCCTCGATAAGAAGATCATTACTTTGAATGATTCCATCAAAAGTAATAAGCAAACTCCCTGCACTTCATTTGATATGACGATACAAAATTTGAGCAAAACCGCACCGAATATTTGCAGCCCAAAAAGCGAGCTAGAAAAGATGACGGTAACAATCCCGAGGATTCATGCAAAAAGCCAAGATTGATCAAACCCAACGACCAAAACTCCAGACGAACAGTTATCTTAATTTAGGGAAATTATTTGAAATTTAAAAGCTAAACTCCCTATATACAATTTTAAATGTAAAAATTGTATGTCTGATGGAATATGATTTTTTAATAAAGATTTAAAAGAATTGTTTGTATAATGTGCCTTCGAATTTTTTAATGTAGAGAGATAGAAATTTGTGATCGGTATTTACCTCTGTCTGCTCTAAATCTTTGCTGCTCATGCAATATATTTCCATTACATCGATTTTTGTTTTGAGTTCATGTATTTAACTGGAAATTTTTACTTCTTGTCATACTAATACAGCCTTTTATATGTTTCGCTAAAGGTCTGCTCTGAATAAGGAAAGCAAAGAATACTAACATAAGGTGAAAAACTAGTGGTGACATATTAGAGGTGTACAAGTTGACGAATGGGAATAACAAAAGGGGGATAATAATAGGGTATTAAAGGAATCAAAACAAAATAGAACTCGAAAAAAGGTTATAAATTGGACATGTTTAGATTTAGGAAAGACCTTGATAAATACTGGTTCGGTTGTTGATTTGTTGAGCAAATTACTGCATAACACATAAGAACATAAGAACGAAGGTAACTGCAGAAGGCCTATTGGCCCATACGAGGCACCTCCTATTTATAACAACCCAATCCCTCTCATATACATGTCCAACCCATGCTTGAAACAGTCGAGGAACCCCACCTCCACTGCGTTTCATGGTAATTGGTTCCACAAATCAACAACCCTGTTACCGAACCAGTATTTACCCAAGTCTTTCCTAAATCTAAACTTATCCAATTGTTTCGCATTCTTTCGTGTGTTGATACTTTTAATACTCCATTAATATCCCCTGTATTATATCCATTCATCCACTTGTAAACCTTAATCATGTCACCCCTAACTCTTCGCCTTTCCCGTGAATGCAGTTTAAGCTTTGTTAATCTTTATTCATATGAAAGATTTCTAATTTGGGGAATTAACTTTGTCATCCTAAGCTTGACACGTTCAAGAGAATTTATATCCATTCTATGGTACGGAGACCAAAACTGACCTGCATAATCTA
Source organism: Procambarus clarkii (assembly GCF_040958095.1). Taxonomy (NCBI): domain Eukaryota; kingdom Metazoa; phylum Arthropoda; class Malacostraca; order Decapoda; family Cambaridae; genus Procambarus; species Procambarus clarkii. The sequence continues at coordinate 59,042,745 of NC_091154.1, read as the reverse complement.
AATGGGGCCTAACTAGAGCAAGATATACCTGAAGAACCACACCAGATGTCCTTTTACTAACGCTTCGATTAATAAATCACAGTGTCCTATTTGCCTTATTACGAACATTCGTGCATTGATCCTTAGGTTTTAAACTGTTACTAATCAAATCTCTCAGATCCCTTCAGCAATCTCATCACCATCTAGCTTGTATCTTATTAATATAAGAACAAAGGTAACTGCAGAAGGCCTATTGGCCCATACGAGACAGCTTCTATTTATAACCACGCCTTTCCAGTTAATGCAATTTAAGCTTTGTTAATCTTTCTTCATATGAAAGATTTCTAATTTAGGGTTTTAACTTAGTCATCCTACACTGGACACGTTCAAGTGAATTTATATCCATTCTATAGGACAGCGACCAAAACTGAACTGAATAATCTAAATTGGGCCTAACCAGAGCGAGATATAGCTGAAGAACCATCAGGTCTCTTGTTACTAAAGCTTCGATAAATAAATCCCAGTGTCCAATTTGCCTTATTACGAACATTCATGCATTGATCCTATTGTTTTAAATTCTTACTAATCATAACTCCCAGATCCCTTTCGCAATCTCAACACCATCTAGCTCGTATCTTGTAACTCATCATTACCTAGCCTCAGAACTTTGCATTTATCAGCATTAAACTGTACCTGACAATCTCTCTCTCTCTCTCTCTCTCTCTCTCTCTCTCTCTCTCTCTCTCTCTCTCTCTCTCTCTCTCTCTCTCTCTCTCTCTCTCTCTCTATAAAATAAATAATAAAAACACTGTTGTTGTTGTTTCAGATTTAGCTACTCAGAACGAAGTGTCCATGTAGCATGGACTTTGGTGAGCCCGTAAATATATTTAATATCACTATTGTTATTCCTATATGTACTCAGGCTCAGGTCAATCACCTCACTTACACAACTCTTGGGGTATATATAAAAGGATCCCGCTCCTTGAATAATTCAGTCTAGTTCTTAGCACAGACCAGAAAATACGTTTGTGGACGCATAATTTACGTGTTTTTCAATATTTTGCCAAAACATATCTTGGAAAACTTTACTCATTAGTCTGTGAATTCTAACCGATATTAAGAAAAATAATAGATTTTCCTGTAACGCAACAGGTCCAATATACAGAGCAATTATATACGAATGTTGTATTCGCAAACCAACTAGGCCAAAAAGAGTATGTGCTCCGATAAAGAAGACTCTAGGCTCGCAAGCAAATTTCCAACAGAAGGAGGAAAAGGTCGTAATCGACAATAAGGCAAAAACAAGCGATAAACAAAATCAGTCTACAGATGTACCAATGAAAAAAAGAAATGATACGCTGGTCACAAGCCTCGATAAGAAGATCATTACTTTGAATGATTCCATCAAAAGTAATAAGCAAACTCCCTGCACTTCATTTGATATGACGATACAAAATTTTGAGCAAAACCGCACTGAATATTTGCAGCCCAAAAAGCGAGCTAGAAAAGATGACGGTAACAATCCCGAGGATTCATGCAAAAAGCCAAGATTGATCAAACCCAACGACCAAAACTCCAGACGAACAGTTATCTTAATTTAGGGAAATTATTTGAAATTTAAAAGCTAAACTCCCTATATACAATTTTAAATGTAAAAATTGTATGTCTGATGGAATATGATTTTTTAATAAAGATTTAAAAGAATTGTTTGTATAATGTGCCTTCGAATTTTTTAATGTAGAGAGATAGAAATTTGTGATCGTATTTACCTCTGTCTGCTCTAAATCTTTGCTGCTCATGCAATATATTTCCATTACATCGATTTTTGTTTTGAGTTCATGTATTTAACTGGAAATTTTTACTTCTTGTCATACTAATACAGCCTTTTATATGTTTCGCTAAAGGTCTGCTCTGAATAAGGAAAGCAAAGAATACTAACATAAGGTGAAAAACTAGTGGTGACATATTAGAGGTGTACAAGTTGACGAATGGGAATAACAAAAGGGGGATAATAATAGGGTATTAAAGGAATCAAAACAAAATAGAACTCGAAAAAAAGGTTATAAATTGGACATGTTTAGATTTAGGAAAGACCTTGATAAATACTGGTTCGGTTGTTGATTTGTTGAGCAAATTACTGCATAACACATAAGAACATAAGAACGAAGGTAACTGCAGAAGGCCTATTGGCCCATACGAGGCACCTCCTATTTATAACAACCCAATCCCTCTCATATACATGTCCAACCCATGCTTGAAACAGTCGAGGAACCCCACCTCCACTGCGTTTCATGGTAATTGGTTCCACAAATCAACAACCCTGTTACCGAACCAGTATTTACCCAAGTCTTTCCTAAATCTAAACTTATCCAATTGTTTCGCATTCTTTCGTGTGTTGATACTTTTAATACTCCATTAATATCCCCTGTATTATATCCATTCATCCACTTGTAAACCTTAATCATGTCACCCCTAACTCTTCGCCTTTCCCGTGAATGCAGTTTAAGCTTTGTTAATCTTTATTCATATGAAAGATTTCTAATTTGGGGAATTAACTTTGTCATCCTAAGCTTGACACGTTCAAGAGAATTTATATCCATTCTATGGTACGGAGACCAAAACTGACCTGCATAATCTAAATGGGGCCTAACTAGAGCAAGATATACCTGAAGAACCACACCAGATGTCCTTTTACTAACGCTTCGATAATAAATCACAGTGTCCTATTTGCCTTATTACGAACATTCGTGCATTGATCCTTAGGTTTTAAACTGTTACTAATCAAATCTCTCAGATCCCTTCAGCAATCTCATCACCATCTAGCTTGTATCTTATTAATATAAGAACAAAGGTAACTGCAGAAGGCCTATTGGCCCATACGAGACAGCTTCTATTTATAACCACGCCTTTCCAGTTAATGCAATTTAAGCTTTGTTAATCTTTCTTCATATGAAAGATTTCTAATTTAGGGTTTTAACTTAGTCATCCTACACTGGACACGTTCAAGTGAATTTATATCCATTCTATAGGACAGCGACCAAAACTGAACTGAATAATCTAAATTGGGCCTAACCAGAGCGAGATATAGCTGAAGAACCACATCAGGTCTCTTGTTACTAAAGCTTCGATAAATAAATCCCAGTGTCCAATTTGCCTTATTACGAACATTCATGCATTGATCCTATTGTTTTAAATTCTTACTAATCATAACTCCCAGATCCCTTTCGCAATCTCAACACCATCTAGCTCGTATCTTGTAACTCATCATTACCTAGCCTCAGAACTTTGCATTTATCAGCATTAAACTGTACCTGACAATCTCTCTCTCTCTCTCTCTCTCTCTCTCTCTCTCTCTCTCTCTCTCTCTCTCTCTCTCTCTCTCTCTCTCTCTCTCTCTCTCTCTCTCTCTCTCTCTCTCTCTCTCTCTCTCTCTCTCTCTCTCTCTCTCTCTCTCTCTCTCTCTCTCTCTCTCTCTCTCTCTCTCTCTCTATAAAATAAATAATAAAACACTGTTGTTGTTGTTTCAGATTTAGCTACTCAGAACGAAGTGTCCATGTAGCATGGACTTTGGTGAGCCCGTAAATATATTTAATATCACTATTGTTATTCCTATATGTACTCAGGCTCAGGTCAATCACCTCACTTACACAACTCTTGGGGTATATATAAAAGGATCCCGCTCCTTGAATAATTCAGTCTAGTTCTTAGCACAGACCAGAAAATACGTTTGTGGACGCATAATTTACGTGTTTTTCAATATTTTGCCAAAACATATCTTGGAAAACTTTACTCATTAGTCTGTGAATTCTAACCGATATTAAGAAAAATAATAGATTTTCCTGTAACGCAACAGGTCCAATATACAGAGCAATGGCAGAAATTATATACGAATGTTGTATTCGCAAACCAACTAGGCCAAAAAGAGTATGTGCTCCGATAAAGAAGACTCTAGGCTCGCAAGCAAATTTCCAACAGAAGGAGGAAAAGGTCGTAATCGACAATAAGGCAAAAACAAGCGATAAACAAAATCAGTCTACAGATGTACCAATGAAAAAAAGAAATGATACGCTGGTCACAAGCCTCGATAAGAAGATCATTACTTTGAATGATTCCATCAAAAGTAATAAGCAAACTCCCTGCACTTCATTTGATATGACGATACAAAATTTGAGCAAAACCGCACCGAATATTTGCAGCCCAAAAAGCGAGCTAGAAAAGATGACGGTAACAATCCCGAGGATTCATGCAAAAAGCCAAGATTGATCAAACCCAACGACCAAAACTCCAGACGAACAGTTATCTTAATTTAGGGAAATTATTTGAAATTTAAAAGCTAAACTCCCTATATACAATTTTAAATGTAAAAATTGTATGTCTGATGGAATATGATTTTTTAATAAAGATTTAAAAGAATTGTTTGTATAATGTGCCTTCGAATTTTTTAATGTAGAGAGATAGAAATTTGTGATCGTATTTACCTCTGTCGCTCTAAATCTTTGCTGCTCATGCAATATATTTCCATTACATCGATTTTTGTTTTGAGTTCATGTATTTAACTGGAAATTTTTACTTCTTGTCATACTAATACAGCCTTTTATATGTTTCGCTAAAGGTCTGCTCTGAATAAGGAAAGCAAAGAATACTAACATAAGGTGAAAAACTAGTGGTGACATATTAGAGGTGTACAAGTTGACGAATGGGAATAACAAAAGGGGGATAATAATAGGGTATTAAAGGAATCAAAACAAAATAGAACTCGAAAAAAGGTTATAAATTGGACATGTTTAGATTTAGGAAAGACCTTGATAAATACTGGTTCGGTTGTTGATTTGTTGAGCAAATTACTGCATAACACATAAGAACATAAGAACGAAGGTAACTGCAGAAGGCCTATTGGCCCATACGAGGCACCTCCTATTTATAACAACCCAATCCCTCTCATATACATGTCCAACCCATGCTTGAAACAGTCGAGGAACCCCACCTCCACTGCGTTTCATGGTAATTGGTTCCACAAATCAACAACCCTGTTACCGAACCAGTATTTACCCAAGTCTTTCCTAAATCTAAACTTATCCAATTGTTTCGCATTCTTCGTGTGTTGATACTTTTAATACTCCATTAATATCCCCTGTATTATATCCATTCATCCACTTGTAAACCTTAATCATGTCACCCCTAACTCTTCGCCTTTCCCGTGAATGCAGTTTAAGCTTTGTTAATCTTTATTCATATGAAAGATTTCTAATTTGGGGAATTAACTTTGTCATCCTAAGCTTGACACGTTCAAGAGAATTTATATCCATTCTATGGTACGGAGACCAAAACTGACCTGCATAATCTAAATGGGGCCTAACTAGAGCAAGATATACCTGAAGAACCACACCAGATGTCCTTTTACTAACGCTTCGATAATAAATCACAGTGTCCTATTTGCCTTATTACGAACATTCGTGCATTGATCCTTAGGTTTTAAACTGTTACTAATCAAATCTCTCAGATCCCTTCAGCAATCTCATCACCATCTAGCTTGTATCTTATTAATATAAGAACAAAGGTAACTGCAGAAGGCCTATTGGCCCATACGAGACAGCTTCTATTTATAACCACGCCTTTCCAGTTAATGCAATTTAAGCTTTGTTAATCTTTCTTCATATGAAAGATTTCTAATTTAGGGTTTTAACTTAGTCATCCTACACTGGACACGTTCAAGTGAATTTATATCCATTCTATAGGACAGCGACCAAAACTGAACTGAATAATCTAAATTGGGCCTAACCAGAGCGAGATATAGCTGAAGAACCACATCAGGTCTCTTGTTACTAAAGCTTCGATAAATAAATCCCAGTGTCCAATTTGCCTTATTACGAACATTCATGCATTGATCCTATTGTTTTAAATTCTTACTAATCATAACTCCCAGATCCCTTTCGCAATCTCAACACCATCTAGCTCGTATCTTGTAACTCATCATTACCTAGCCTCAGAACTTTGCATTTATCAGCATTAAACTGTACCTGACAATCTCTCTCTCTCTCTCTCTCTCTCTCTCTCTCTCTCTCTCTCTCTCTCTCTCTCTCTCTCTCTCTCTCTCTCTCTCTCTCTCTCTCTCTCTCTTTTATAAAATAATAATAAAAACTGTTGTTGTTGTTTCAGATTTAGCTACTCAGAACGAAGTGTCCATGTAGCATGGACTTTGGTGAGCCCGTAAATATATTTAATATCACTATTGTTATTCCTATATGTACTCAGGCTCAGGTCAATCACCTCACTTACACAACTCTTGGGGTATATATAAAAGGATCCCGCTCCTTGAATAATTCAGTCTAGTTCTTAGCACAGACCAGAAAATACGTTTGTGGACGCATAATTTACGTGTTTTTCAATATTTTGCCAAAACATATCTTGGAAAACTTTACTCATTAGTCTGTGAATTCTAACCGATATTAAGAAAAATAATAGATTTTCCTGTAACGCAACAGGTCCAATATACAGAGCATGGCAGAAATTATATACGAATGTTGTATTCGCAAACCAACTAGGCCAAAAAGAGTATGTGCTCCGATAAAGAAGACTCTAGGCTCGCAAGCAAATTTCCAACAGAAGGAGGAAAAGGTCGTAATCGACAATAAGGCAAAAACAAGCGATAAACAAAATCAGTCTACAGATGTACCAATGAAAAAAAGAAATGATACGCTGGTCACAAGCCTCGATAAGAAGATCATTACTTTGAATGATTCCATCAAAAGTAATAAGCAAACTCCCTGCACTTCATTTGATATGACGATACAAAATTTGAGCAAAACCGCACCGAATATTTGCAGCCCAAAAAGCGAGCTAGAAAAGATGACGGTAACAATCCCGAGGATTCATGCAAAAAGCCAAGATTGATCAAACCCAACGACCAAAACTCCAGACGAACAGTTATCTTAATTTAGGGAAATTATTTGAAATTTAAAAGCTAAACTCCCTATATACAATTTTAAATGTAAAAATTGTATGTCTGATGGAATATGATTTTTTAATAAAGATTTAAAAGAATTGTTTGTATAATGTGCCTTCGAATTTTTTAATGTAGAGAGATAGAAATTTGTGATCGTATTTACCTCTGTCGCTCTAAATCTTTGCTGCTCATGCAATATATTTCCATTACATCGATTTTTGTTTTGAGTTCATGTATTTAACTGGAAATTTTTACTTCTTGTCATACTAATACAGCCTTTTATATGTTTCGCTAAAGGTCTGCTCTGAATAAGGAAAGCAAAGAATACTAACATAAGGTGAAAAACTAGTGGTGACATATTAGAGGTGTACAAGTTGACGAATGGGAATAACAAAAGGGGGATAATAATAGGGTATTAAAGGAATCAAAACAAAATAGAACTCGAAAAAAAGGTTATAAATTGGACATGTTTAGATTTAGGAAAGACCTTGATAAATACTGGTTCGGTTGTTGATTTGTTGAGCAAATTACTGCATAACACATAAGAACATAAGAACGAAGGTAACTGCAGAAGGCCTATTGGCCCATACGAGGCACCTCCTATTTATAACAACCCAATCCCTCTCATATACATGTCCAACCCATGCTTGAAACAGTCGAGGAACCCCACCTCCACTGCGTTTCATGGTAATTGGTTCCACAAATCAACAACCCTGTTACCGAACCAGTATTTACCCAAGTCTTTCCTAAATCTAAACTTATCCAATTGTTTCGCATTCTTTCGTGTGTTGATACTTTTAATACTCCATTAATATCCCCTGTATTATATCCATTCATCCACTTGTAAACCTTAATCATGTCACCCACTAACTCTTCGCCTTTCCCGTGAATGCAGTTTAAGCTTTGTTAATCTTTATTCATATGAAAGATTTCTAATTTGGGGAATTAACTTTGTCATCCTAAGCTTGACACGTTCAAGAGAATTTATATCCATTCTATGGTACGGAGACCAAAACTGACCTGCATAATCTAAATGGGGCCTAACTAGAGCAAGATATACCTGAAGAACCACACCAGATGTCCTTTTACTAACGCTTCGATTAATAAATCACAGTGTCCTATTTGCCTTATTACGAACATTCGTGCATTGATCCTTAGGTTTTAAACTGTTACTAATCAAATCTCTCAGATCCCTTCAGCAATCTCATCACCATCTAGCTTGTATCTTATTAATATAAGAACAAAGGTAACTGCAGAAGGCCTATTGGCCCATACGAGACAGCTTCTATTTATAACCACGCCTTTCCAGTTAATGCAATTTAAGCTTTGTTAATCTTTCTTCATATGAAAGATTTCTAATTTAGGGTTTTAACTTAGTCATCCTACACTGGACACGTTCAAGTGAATTTATATCCATTCTATAGGACAGCGACCAAAACTGAACTGAATAATCTAAATTGGGCCTAACCAGAGCGAGATATAGCTGAAGAACCACATCAGGTCTCTTGTTACTAAAGCTTCGATAAATAAATCCCAGTGTCCAATTTGCCTTATTACGAACATTCATGCATTGATCCTATTGTTTTAAATTCTTACTAATCATAACTCCCAGATCCCTTTCGCAATCTCAACACCATCTAGCTCGTATCTTGTAACTCATCATTACCTAGCCTCAGAACTTTGCATTTATCAGCATTAAACTGTACCTGACAATCTCTCTCTCTCTCTCTCTCTCTCTCTCTCTCTCTCTCTCTCTCTCTCTCTCTCTCTCTCTCTCTCTCTCTCTCTCTCTCTCTCTCTCTCTCTCTCTCTTTTATAAAATAAATAATAAAACACTGTTGTTGTTGTTTCAGATTTAGCTACTCAGAACGAAGTGTCCATGTAGCATGGACTTTGGTGAGCCCGTAAATATATTTAATATCACTATTGTTATTCCTATATGTACTCAGGCTCAGGTCAATCACCTCACTTACACAACTCTTGGGGTATATATAAAAGGATCCCGCTCCTTGAATAATTCAGTCTAGTTCTTAGCACAGACCAGAAAATACGTTTGTGGACGCATAATTTACGTGTTTTTCAATATTTTGCCAAAACATATCTTGGAAAAACTTTACTCATTAGTCTGTGAATTCTAACCGATATTAAGAAAAATAATAGATTTTCCTGTAACGCAACAGGTCCAATATACAGAGCATGGCAGAAATTATATACGAATGTTGTATTCGCAAACCAACTAGGCCAAAAAGAGTATGTGCTCCGATAAAGAAGACTCTAGGCTCGCAAGCAAATTTCCAACAGAAGGAGGAAAAGGTCGTAATCGACAATAAGGCAAAAACAAGCGATAAACAAAATCAGTCTACAGATGTACCAATGAAAAAAAGAAATGATACGCTGGTCACAAGCCTCGATAAGAAGATCATTACTTTGAATGATTCCATCAAAAGTAATAAGCAAACTCCCTGCACTTCATTTGATATGACGATACAAAATTTTGAGCAAAACCGCACCGAATATTTGCAGCCCAAAAAGCGAGCTAGAAAAGATGACGGTAACAATCCCGAGGATTCATGCAAAAAGCCAAGATTGATCAAACCCAACGACCAAAACTCCAGACGAACAGTTATCTTAATTTAGGGAAATTATTTGAAATTTAAAAGCTAAACTCCCTATATACAATTTTAAATGTAAAAATTGTATGTCTGATGGAATATGATTTTTTAATAAAGATTTAAAAGAATTGTTTGTATAATGTGCCTTCGAATTTTTTAATGTAGAGAGATAGAAATTTGTGATCGGTATTTACCTCTGTCTGCTCTAAATCTTTGCTGCTCATGCAATATATTTCCATTACATCGATTTTTGTTTTGAGTTCATGTATTTAACTGGAAATTTTTACTTCTTGTCATACTAATACAGCCTTTTATATGTTTCGCTAAAGGTCTGCTCTGAATAAGGAAAGCAAAGAATACTAACATAAGGTGAAAAACTAGTGGTGACATATTAGAGGTGTACAAGTTGACGAATGGGAATAACAAAAGGGGGATAATAATAGGGTATTAAAGGAATCAAAACAAAATAGAACTCGAAAAAAGGTTATAAATTGGACATGTTTAGATTTAGGAAAGACCTTGATAAATACTGGTTCGGTTGTTGTTGATTTGTTGAGCAAATTACTGCATAACACATAAGAACATAAGAACGAAGGTAACTGCAGAAGGCCTATTGGCCCATACGAGGCACCTCCTATTTATAACAACCCAATCCCTCTCATATACATGTCCAACCCATGCTTGAAACAGTCGAGGAACCCCACCTCCACTGCGTTTCATGGTAATTGGTTCCACAAATCAACAACCCTGTTACCGAACCAGTATTTACCCAAGTCTTTCCTAAATCTAAACTTATCCAATTGTTTCGCATTCTTTCGTGTGTTGATACTTTTAATACTCCATTAATATCCCCTGTATTATATCCATTCATCCACTTGTAAACCTTAATCATGTCACCCCCTAACTCTTCGCCTTTCCCGTGAATGCAGTTTAAGCTTTGTTAATCTTTATTCATATGAAAGATTTCTAATTTGGGGAATTAACTTTGTCATCCTAAGCTTGACACGTTCAAGAGAATTTATATCCATTCTATGGTACGGAGACCAAAACTGACCTGCATAATCTAAATGGGGCCTAACTAGAGCAAGATATACCTGAAGAACCACACCAGATGTCCTTTTACTAACGCTTCGATTAATAAATCACAGTGTCCTATTTGCCTTATTACGAACATTCGTGCATTGATCCTTAGGTTTTAAACTGTTACTAATCAAATCTCTCAGATCCCTTCAGCAATCTCATCACCATCTAGCTTGTATCTTATTAATATAAGAACAAAGGTAACTGCAGAAGGCCTATTGGCCCATACGAGACAGCTTCTATTTATAACCACGCCTTTCCAGTTAATGCAATTTAAGCTTTGTTAATCTTTCTTCATATGAAAGATTTCTAATTTAGGGTTTTAACTTAGTCATCCTACACTGGACACGTTCAAGTGAATTTATATCCATTCTATAGGACAGCGACCAAAACTGAACTGAATAATCTAAATTGGGCCTAACCAGAGCGAGATATAGCTGAAGAACCACATCAGGTCTCTTGTTACTAAAGCTTCGATAAATAAATCCCAGTGTCCAATTTGCCTTATTACGAACATTCATGCATTGATCCTATTGTTTTAAATTCTTACTAATCATAACTCCCAGATCCCTTTCGCAATCTCAACACCATCTAGCTCGTATCTTGTAACTCATCATTACCTAGCCTCAGAACTTTGCATTTATCAGCATTAAACTGTACCTGACAATCTCTCTCTCTCTCTCTCTCTCTCTCTCTCTCTCTCTCTCTCTCTCTCTCCTCTCTCTCTCTCTCTCTCTCTCTCTCTCTCTCTCTCTCTCTCTCTCTCTCTCTCTCTCTCTCTCTCTCTCTCTCTCTCTTTTATAAAATAAATATAAAACACTGTTGTTGTTGTTCAGATTTAGCTACTCAGAACGAAGTGTCCATGTAGCATGGACTTTGGTGAGCCCGTAAATATATTTAATATCACTATTGTTATTCCTATATGTACTCAGGCTCAGGTCAATCACCTCACTTACACAACTCTTGGGGTATATATAAAAGGATCCCGCTCCTTGAATAATTCAGTCTAGTTCTTAGCACAGACCAGAAAATACGTTTGTGGACGCATAATTTACGTGTTTTTCAATATTTTGCCAAAACATATCTTGGAAAAACTTTACTCATTAGTCTGTGAATTCTAACCGATATTAAGAAAAATAATAGATTTTCCTGTAACGCAACAGGTCCAATATACAGAGCAATGGCAGAAATTATATACGAATGTTGTATTCGCAAACCAACTAGGCCAAAAAGAGTATGTGCTCCGATAAAGAAGACTCTAGGCTCGCAAGCAAATTTCCAACAGAAGGAGGAAAAGGTCGTAATCGACAATAAGGCAAAAACAAGCGATAAACAAAATCAGTCTACAGATGTACCAATGAAAAAAAGAAATGATACGCTGGTCACAAGCCTCGATAAGAAGATCATTACTTTGAATGATTCCATCAAAAGTAATAAGCAAACTCCCTGCACTTCATTTGATATGACGATACAAAATTTTGAGCAAAACCGCACCGAATATTTGCAGCCCAAAAAGCGAGCTAGAAAAGATGACGGTAACAATCCCGAGGATTCATGCAAAAAGCCAAGATTGATCAAACCCAACGACCAAAACTCCAGACGAACAGTTATCTTAATTTAGGGAAATTATTTGAAATTTAAAAGCTAAACTCCCTATATACAATTTTAAATGTAAAAATTGTATGTCTGATGGAATATGATTTTTTAATAAAGATTTAAAAGAATTGTTTGTATAATGTGCCTTCGAATTTTTTAATGTAGAGAGATAGAAATTTGTGATCGTATTTACCTCTGTCTGCTCTAAATCTTTGCTGCTCATGCAATATATTTCCATTACATCGATTTTTGTTTTGAGTTCATGTATTTAACTGGAAATTTTTACTTCTTGTCATACTAATACAGCCTTTTATATGTTTCGCTAAAGGTCTGCTCTGAATAAGGAAAGCAAAGAATACTAACATAAGGTGAAAAACTAGTGGTGACATATTAGAGGTGTACAAGTTGACGAATGGGAATAACAAAAGGGGGATAATAATAGGGTATTAAAGGAATCAAAACAAAATAGAACTCGAAAAAAAGGTTATAAATTGGACATGTTTAGATTTAGGAAAGACCTTGATAAATACTGGTTCGGTTGTTGATTTGTTGAGCAAATTACTGCATAACACATAAGAACATAAGAACGAAGGTAACTGCAGAAGGCCTATTGGCCCATACGAGGCACCTCCTATTTATAACAACCCAATCCCTCTCATATACATGTCCAACCCATGCTTGAAACAGTCGAGGAACCCCACCTCCACTGCGTTTCATGGTAATTGGTTCCACAAATCAACAACCCTGTTACCGAACCAGTATTTACCCAAGTCTTTCCTAAATCTAAACTTATCCAATTGTTTCGCATTCTTTCGTGTGTTGATACTTTTAATACTCCATTAATATCCCCTGTATTATATCCATTCATCCACTTGTAAACCTTAATCATGTCACCCCCTAACTCTTCGCCTTTCCCGTGAATGCAGTTTAAGCTTTGTTAATCTTTATTCATATGAAAGATTTCTAATTTGGGGAATTAACTTTGTCATCCTAAGCTTGACACGTTCAAGAGAATTTATATCCATTCTATGGTACGGAGACCAAAACTGACCTGCATAATCTAAATGGGGCCTAACTAGAGCAAGATATACCTGAAGAACCACACCAGATGTCCTTTTACTAACGCTTCGATTAATAAATCACAGTGTCCTATTTGCCTTATTACGAACATTCGTGCATTGATCCTTAGGTTTTAAACTGTTACTAATCAAATCTCTCAGATCCCTTCAGCAATCTCATCACCATCTAGCTTGTATCTTATTAATATAAGAACAAAGGTAACTGCAGAAGGCCTATTGGCCCATACGAGACAGCTTCTATTTATAACCACGCCTTTCCAGTTAATGCAATTTAAGCTTTGTTAATCTTTCTTCATATGAAAGATTTCTAATTTAGGGTTTTAACTTAGTCATCCTACACTGGACACGTTCAAGTGAATTTATATCCATTCTATAGGACAGCGACCAAAACTGAACTGAATAATCTAAATTGGGCCTAACCAGAGCGAGATATAGCTGAAGAACCACATCAGGTCTCTTGTTACTAAAGCTTCGATAAATAAATCCCAGTGTCCAATTTGCCTTATTACGAACATTCATGCATTGATCCTATTGTTTTAAATTCTTACTAATCATAACTCCCAGATCCCTTTCGCAATCTCAACACCATCTAGCTCGTATCTTGTAACTCATCATTACCTAGCCTCAGAACTTTGCATTTATCAGCATTAAACTGTACCTGACAATCTCTCTCTCTCTCTCTCTCTCTCTCCTCTCTCTCTCTCTCTCTCTCTCTCTCTCTCTCCCTCTCTCTCTCTCTCTCTCTCTCTCTCTCTCTCTCTCTCTTTTATAAAATAAATAATAAAAACACTGTTGTTGTTGTTTCAGATTTAGCTACTCAGAACGAAGTGTCCATGTAGCATGGACTTTGGTGAGCCCGTAAATATATTTAATATCACTATTGTTATTCCTATATGTACTCAGGCTCAGGTCAATCACCTCACTTACACAACTCTTGGGGTATATATAAAAGGATCCCGCTCCTTGAATAATTCAGTCTAGTTCTTAGCACAGACCAGAAAATACGTTTGTGGACGCATAATTTACGTGTTTTTCAATATTTTGCCAAAACATATCTTGGAAAAACTTTACTCATTAGTCTGTGAATTCTAACCGATATTAAGAAAAATAATAGATTTTCCTGTAACGCAACAGGTCCAATATACAGAGCAATGGCAGAAATTATATACGAATGTTGTATTCGCAAACCAACTAGGCCAAAAAGAGTATGTGCTCCGATAAAGAAGACTCTAGGCTCGCAAGCAAATTTCCAACAGAAGGAGGAAAAGGTCGTAATCGACAATAAGGCAAAAACAAGCGATAAACAAAATCAGTCTACAGATGTACCAATGAAAAAAAGAAATGATACGCTGGTCACAAGCCTCGATAAGAAGATCATTACTTTGAATGATTCCATCAAAAGTAATAAGCAAACTCCCTGCACTTCATTTGATATGACGATACAAAATTTTGAGCAAAACCGCACCGAATATTTGCAGCCCAAAAAGCGAGCTAGAAAAGATGACGGTAACAATCCCGAGGATTCATGCAAAAAGCCAAGATTGATCAAACCCAACGACCAAAACTCCAGACGAACAGTTATCTTAATTTAGGGAAATTATTTTGAAATTTAAAAGCTAAACTCCCTATATACAATTTTAAATGTAAAAATTGTATGTCTGATGGAATATGATTTTTTAATAAAGATTTAAAAGAATTGTTTGTATAATGTGCCTTCGAATTTTTTAATGTAGAGAGATAGAAATTTGTGATCGGTATTTACCTCTGTCTGCTCTAAATCTTTGCTGCTCATGCAATATATTTCCATTACATCGATTTTTGTTTTGAGTTCATGTATTTAACTGGAAATTTTTACTTCTTGTCATACTAATACAGCCTTTTATATGTTTCGCTAAAGGTCTGCTCTGAATAAGGAAAGCAAAGAATACTAACATAAGGTGAAAAACTAGTGGTGACATATTAGAGGTGTACAAGTTGACGAATGGGAATAACAAAAGGGGGATAATAATAGGGTATTAAAGGAATCAAAACAAAATAGAACTCGAAAAAAAGGTTATAAATTGGACATGTTTAGATTTAGGAAAGACCTTGATAAATACTGGTTCGGTTGTTGATTTGTTGAGCAAATTACTGCATAACACATAAGAACATAAGAACGAAGGTAACTGCAGAAGGCCTATTGGCCCATACGAGGCACCTCCTATTTATAACAACCCAATCCCTCTCATATACATGTCCAACCCATGCTTGAAACAGTCGAGGAACCCCACCTCCACTGCGTTTCATGGTAATTGGTTCCACAAATCAACAACCCTGTTACCGAACCAGTATTTACCCAAGTCTTTCCTAAATCTAAACTTATCCAATTGTTTCGCATTCTTTCGTGTGTTGATACTTTTAATACTCCATTAATATCCCCTGTATTATATCCATTCATCCACTTGTAAACCTTAATCATGTCACCCCCTAACTCTTCGCCTTTCCCGTGAATGCAGTTTAAGCTTTGTTAATCTTTATTCATATGAAAGATTTCTAATTTGGGGAATTAACTTTGTCATCCTAAGCTTGACACGTTCAAGAGAATTTATATCCATTCTATGGTACGG
>NC_091154.1:58946045-59026350 GCF_040958095.1 Procambarus clarkii | reverse complement strand
TCTTCGCCTTTCCCGTGAATGCAGTTTAAGCTTTGTTAATCTTTATTCATATGAAAGATTTCTAATTTGGGGAATTAACTTTGTCATCCTAAGCTTGACACGTTCAAGAGAATTTATATCCATTCTATGGTACGGAGACCAAAACTGACCTGCATAATCTAAATGGGCCTAACTAGAGCAAGATATACCTGAAGAACCACACCAGATGTCCTTTTACTAACGCTTCGATTAATAAATCACAGTGTCCTATTTGCCTTATTACGAACATTCGTGCATTGATCCTTAGGTTTTAAACTGTACTAATCAAATCTCTCAGATCCCTTCAGCAATCTCATCACCATCTAGCTTGTATCTTATTAATATAAGAACAAAGGTAACTGCAGAAGGCCTATTGGCCCATACGAGACAGCTTCTATTTATAACCACGCCTTTCCAGTTAATGCAATTTAAGCTTTGTTAATCTTTCTTCATATGAAAGATTTCTAATTTAGGGTTTTAACTTAGTCATCCTACACTGGACACGTTCAAGTGAATTTATATCCATTCTATAGGACAGCGACCAAAACTGAACTGAATAATCTAAATTGGGCCTAACCAGAGCGAGATATAGCTGAAGAACCACATCAGGTCTCTTGTTACTAAAGCTTCGATAAATAAATCCCAGTGTCCAATTTGCCTTATTACGAACATTCATGCATTGATCCTATTGTTTTAAATTCTTACTAATCATAACTCCCAGATCCCTTTCGCAATCTCAACACCATCTAGCTCGTATCTTGTAACTCATCATTACCAAGCCTCAGAACTTTGCATTTATCAGCATTAAACTGTACCTGACAATCTCTCTCTCTCTCTCTCTCTCTCTCTCTCTCTCTCTCTCTCTCTCTCTCTCTCTCTCTCTCTCTCTCTCTCTCTCTCTCTCTCTCTCTCTCTCTCTCTCTCTCTCTCTCTCTCTCTCTCTCTCTCTCTCTCTCTCTCTCTCTCTCTCTCTCTCTCTCTCTCTCTCTCCCTCTCTCTCTCTCTCTCTCTCTCTCTCTCTCTCTCTCTCTCTCTCTCTCTCTCTCTCTCTCTCTCTCTCTCTCTCTCTCTCTCTCTCTTTTATAAAATAAATAATAAAAAGACTGTTGTTGTTGTTTCAGATTTAGCTACTCAGAACGAAGTGTCCATGTAGCATGGACTTTGGTGAGCCCGTAAATATATTTAATATCACTATTGTTATTCCTATATGTACTCAGGCTCAGGTCAATCACCTCACTTACACAACTCTTGGGGTATATATAAAAGGATCCCGCTCCTTGAATAATTCAGTCTAGTTCTTAGCACAGACCAGAAAATACGTTTGTGGACGCATAATTTACGTGTTTTTCAATATTTTGCCAAAACATATCTTGGAAAAACTTTACTCATTAGTCTGTGAATTCTAACCGATATTAAGAAAAATAATAGATTTTCCTGTAACGCAACAGGTCCAATATACAGAGCAATGGCAGAAATTATATACGAATGTTGTATTCGCAAACCAACTAGGCCAAAAAGAGTATGTGCTCCGATAAAGAAGACTCTAGGCTCGCAAGCAAATTTCCAACAGAAGGAGGAAAAGGTCGTAATCGACAATAAGGCAAAAACAAGCGATAAACAAAATCAGTCTACAGATGTACCAATGAAAAAAAGAAATGATACGCTGGTCACAAGCCTCGATAAGAAGATCATTACTTTGAATGATTCCATCAAAAGTAATAAGCAAACTCCCTGCACTTCATTTGATATGACGATACAAAATTTTGAGCAAAACCGCACCGAATATTTGCAGCCCAAAAAGCGAGCTAGAAAAGATGACGGTAACAATCCCGAGGATTCATGCAAAAAGCCAAGATTGATCAAACCCAACGACCAAAACTCCAGACGAACAGTTATCTGAATTTAGGGAAATTATTTTGAAATTTAAAAGCTAAAACTCCCTATATACGATTTTAAATGTAAAAATTGTATGTCTGATGGAATATGATTTTTTAATAAAGATTTAAAAGAATTGTTTGTATAATGTGCCTTCGAATTTTTTAATGTAGAGAGATAGAAATTGGTGATCGGTATTTACCTCTGTCTGTTCTAAATCTTTGCTGCTCATGCAATATATTTCCATTACATCGATTTTTGTTTTGAGTTCATGTATTTAACTGGAAATTTTTACTTCTTGTCATACTAATACAGCCTTTTATGTTTCGCTAAAGGTCTGCTCTGAATAAGGAAAGCAAAGAATACTAACATAAGGTGAAAAACTAGTGGTGACATATTAGAGGTGTACAAGTTGACGAATGGGAATAACAAAAGGGGGATAATAATAGGGTATTAAAGGAATCAAAACAAAATAGAACTCGAAAAAAAGGTTATAAATTGGACATGTTTAGATTTAGGAAAGACCTTGATAAATACTGGTTCGGTTGTTGATTTGTTGAGCAAATTACTGCATAACACATAAGAACATAAGAACGAAGGTAACTGCAGAAGGCCTATTGGCCCATACGAGGCACCTCCTATTTATAACAACCCAATCCCTCTCATATACATGTCCAACCCATGCTTGAAACAGTCGAGGAACCCCACCTCCACTGCGTTTCATATTAATTGGTTCCACAAATCAACAACCCTGTTACCGAACCAGTATTTACCCAAGTCTTTCCTAAATCTAAACTTATCCAATTGTTTCGCATTCTTTCGTGTGTTGATACTTTTAATACTCCATTAATATCCCCTGTATTATATCCATTCATCCACTTGTAAACCTTAATCATGTCACCCCCTAACTCTTCGCCTTTCCCGTGAATGCAGTTTAAGCTTTGTTAATCTTTATTCATATGAAAGATTTCTAATTTGGGGAATTAACTTTGTCATCCTAAGCTTGACACGTTCAAGAGAATTTATATCCATTCTATGGTACGGAGACCAAAACTGACCTGCATAATCTAAATGGGGCCTAACTAGAGCAAGATATACCTGAAGAACCACACCAGATGTCCTTTTACTAACGCTTCGATTAATAAATCACAGTCTCCTATTTGCCTTATTACGAACATTCGTGCATTGATCCTTAGGTTTTAAACTGTTACTAATCAAATCTCTCAGATCCCTTCAGCAATCTCATCACCATCTAGCTTGTATCTTATTAATATAAGAACAAAGGTAACTGCAGAAGGCCTATTGGCCCATACGAGACAGCTTCTATTTATAACCACGCCTTTCCAGTTAATGCAATTTAAGCTTTGTTAATCTTTCTTCATATGAAAGATTTCTAATTTAGGGTTTTAACTTAGTCATCCTACACTGGACACGTTCAAGTGAATTTATATCCATTCTATAGGACAGCGACCAAAACTGAACTGAATAATCTAAATTGGGCCTAACCAGAGCGAGATATAGCTGAAGAACCACATCAGGTCTCTTGTTACTAAAGCTTCGATAAATAAATCCCAGTGTCCAATTTGCCTTATTACGAACATTCATGCATTGATCCTATTGTTTTAAATTCTTACTAATCATAACTCCCAGATCCCTTTCGCAATCTCAACACCATCTAGCTCGTATCTTGTAACTCATCATTACCTAGCCTCAGAACTTTGCATTTATCAGCATTAAACTGTACCTGACAATCTCTCTCTCTCTCTCTCTCTCTCTCTCTCTCTCTCTCTCTCTCTCTCTCTCTCTCTCTCTCTCTCTCTCTCTCTCTCTCTCTCTCTCTCTCTCTCTCTCTCTCTCTCTCTCTCTCTCTCTCTCTCTCTCTCTCTCTCTCTCTCTCTCTCTCTCTCTCTCTCTCTCTCTCTCTCTCTCTCCCTCTCTCTCTCTCTCTCTCTCTCTCTCTCTCTCTCTCTCTCTCTCTCTCTCTCTCTCTCTCTCTCTCTCTCTCTCTCTCTCTCTTTTATAAAATAAATAATAAAAAGACTGTTGTTGTTGTTTCAGATTTAGCTACTCAGAACGAAGTGTCCATGTAGCATGGACTTTGGTGAGCCCGTAAATATATTTAATATCACTATTGTTATTCCTATATGTACTCAGGCTCAGGTCAATCACCTCACTTACACAACTCTTGGGGTATATATAAAAGGATCCCGCTCCTTGAATAATTCAGTCTAGTTCTTAGCACAGACCAGAAAATACGTTTGTGGACGCATAATTTACGTGTTTTTCAATATTTTGCCAAAACATATCTTGGAAAAACTTTACTCATTAGTCTGTGAATTCTAACCGATATTAAGAAAAATAATAGATTTTCCTGTAACGCAACAGGTCCAATATACAGAGCAATGGCAGAAATTATATACGAATGTTGTATTCGCAAACCAACTAGGCCAAAAAGAGTATGTGCTCCGATAAAGAAGACTCTAGGCTCGCAAGCAAATTTCCAACAGAAGGAGGAAAAGGTCGTAATCGACAATAAGGCAAAAACAAGCGATAAACAAAATCAGTCTACAGATGTACCAATGAAAAAAAGAAATGATACGCTGGTCACAAGCCTCGATAAGAAGATCATTACTTTGAATGATTCCATCAAAAGTAATAAGCAAACTCCCTGCACTTCATTTGATATGACGATACAAAATTTTGAGCAAAACCGCACCGAATATTTGCAGCCCAAAAAGCGAGCTAGAAAAGATGACGGTAACAATCCCGAGGATTCATGCAAAAAGCCAAGATTGATCAAACCCAACGACCAAAACTCCAGACGAACAGTTATCTGAATTTAGGGAAATTATTTTGAAATTTAAAAGCTAAACTCCCTATATACGATTTTAAATGTAAAAATTGTATGTCTGATGGAATATGATTTTTTAATAAAGATTTAAAAGAATTGTTTGTATAATGTGCCTTCGAATTTTTTAATGTAGAGAGATAGAAATTGGTGATCGGTATTTACCTCTGTCTGTTCTAAATCTTTGCTGCTCATGCAATATATTTCCATTACATCGATTTTTGTTTTGAGTTCATGTATTTAACTGGAAATTTTTACTTCTTGTCATACTAATACAGCCTTTTATGTTTCGCTAAAGGTCTGCTCTGAATAAGGAAAGCAAAGAATACTAACATAAGGTGAAAAACTAGTGGTGACATATTAGAGGTGTACAAGTTGACGAATGGGAATAACAAAAGGGGGATAATAATAGGGTATTAAAGGAATCAAAACAAAATAGAACTCGAAAAAAAGGTTATAAATTGGACATGTTTAGATTTAGGAAAGACCTTGATAAATACTGGTTCGGTTGTTGATTTGTTGAGCAAATTACTGCATAACACATAAGAACATAAGAACGAAGGTAACTGCAGAAGGCCTATTGGCCCATACGAGGCACCTCCTATTTATAACAACCCAATCCCTCTCATATACATGTCCAACCCATGCTTGAAACAGTCGAGGAACCCCACCTCCACTGCGTTTCATATTAATTGGTTCCACAAATCAACAACCCTGTTACCGAACCAGTATTTACCCAAGTCTTTCCTAAATCTAAACTTATCCAATTGTTTCGCATTCTTTCGTGTGTTGATACTTTTAATACTCCATTAATATCCCCTGTATTATATCCATTCATCCACTTGTAAACCTTAATCATGTCACCCCCTAACTCTTCGCCTTTCCCGTGAATGCAGTTTAAGCTTTGTTAATCTTTATTCATATGAAAGATTTCTAATTTGGGGAATTAACTTTGTCATCCTAAGCTTGACACGTTCAAGAGAATTTATATCCATTCTATGGTACGGAGACCAAAACTGACCTGCATAATCTAAATGGGGCCTAACTAGAGCAAGATATACCTGAAGAACCACACCAGATGTCCTTTTACTAACGCTTCGATTAATAAATCACAGTCTCCTATTTGCCTTATTACGAACATTCGTGCATTGATCCTTAGGTTTTAAACTGTTACTAATCAAATCTCTCAGATCCCTTCAGCAATCTCATCACCATCTAGCTTGTATCTTATTAATATAAGAACAAAGGTAACTGCAGAAGGCCTATTGGCCCATACGAGACAGCTTCTATTTATAACCACGCCTTTCCAGTTAATGCAATTTAAGCTTTGTTAATCTTTCTTCATATGAAAGATTTCTAATTTAGGGTTTTAACTTAGTCATCCTACACTGGACACGTTCAAGTGAATTTATATCCATTCTATAGGACAGCGACCAAAACTGAACTGAATAATCTAAATTGGGCCTAACCAGAGCGAGATATAGCTGAAGAACCACATCAGGTCTCTTGTTACTAAAGCTTCGATAAATAAATCCCAGTGTCCAATTTGCCTTATTACGAACATTCATGCATTGATCCTATTGTTTTAAATTCTTACTAATCATAACTCCCAGATCCCTTTCGCAATCTCAACACCATCTAGCTCGTATCTTGTAACTCATCATTACCTAGCCTCAGAACTTTGCATTTATCAGCATTAAACTGTACCTGACAATCTCTCTCTCTCTCTCTCTCTCTCTTTTATAAAATAAATAATAAAAACACTGTTGTTGTTGTTTCAGATTTAGCTACTCAGAACGAAGTGTCCATGTAGCATGGACTTTGGTGAGCCCGTAAATATATTTAATATCACTATTGTTATTCCTATATGTACTCAGGCTCAGGTCAATCACCTCACTTACACAACTCTTGGGGTATATATAAAAGGATCCCGCTCCTTGAATAATTCAGTCTAGTTCTTAGCACAGACCAGAAAATACGTTTGTGGACGCATAATTTACGTGTTTTTCAATATTTTGCCAAAACATATCTTGGAAAAACTTTACTCATTAGTCTGTGAATTCTAACCGATATTAAGAAAAATAATAGATTTTCCTGTAACGCAACAGGTCCAATATACAGAGCAATGGCAGAAATTATATACGAATGTTGTATTCGCAAACCAACTAGGCCAAAAAGAGTATGTGCTCCGATAAAGAAGACTCTAGGCTCGCAAGCAAATTTCCAACAGAAGGAGGAAAAGGTCGTAATCGACAATAAGGCAAAAAGAAGCGATAAACAAAATCAGTCTACAGATGTACCAATGAAAAAAAGAAATGATACGCTGGTCACAAGCCTCGATAAGAAGATCATTACTTTGAATGATTCCATCAAAAGTAATAAGCAAACTCCCTGCACTTCATTTGATATGACGATACAAAATTTTGAGCAAAACCGCACCGAATATTTGCAGCCCAAAAAGCGAGCTAGAAAAGATGACGGTAACAATCCCGAGGATTCATGCAAAAAGCCAAGATTGATCAAACCCAACGACCAAAACTCCAGACGAACAGTTATCTTAATTTAGGGAAATTATTTTGAAATTTAAAAGCTAAACTCCCTATATACAATTTTAAATGTAAAAATTGTATGTCTGATCCAATATGATTTTTTAATAAAGATTTAAAAGAATTGTTTGTATAATGTGCCTTCGAATTTTTTAATGTAGAGAGATAGAAATTTGTGATCGGTATTTACCTCTGTCTGCTCTAAATCTTTGCTGCTCATGCAATATATTTCCATTACATCGATTTTTGTTTTGAGTTCATGTATTTAACTGGAAATTTTTACTTCTTGTCATACTAATACAGCCTTTTATATGTTTCGCTAAAGGTCTGCTCTGAATAAGGAAAGCAAAGAATACTAACATAAGGTGAAAAACTAGTGGTGACATATTAGAGGTGTACAAGTTGACGAATGGGAATAACAAAAGGGGGATAATAATAGGGTATTAAAGGAATCAAAACAAAATAGAACTCGAAAAAAAGGTTATTAATTGGACATGTTTAGATTTAGGAAAGACCTTGATAAATACTGGTTCGGTTGTTGATTTGTTGAGCAAATTACTGCATAACACATAAGAACATAAGAACGAAGGTAACTGCAGAAGGCCTATTGGCCCATACGAGGCACCTCCTATTTATAACAACCCAATCCCTCTCATATACATGTCCAACCCATGCTTGAAACAGTCGAGGAACCCCACCTCCACTGCGTTTCATGGTAATTGGTTCCACAAATCAACAACCCTGTTACCGAACCAGTATTTACCCAAGTCTTTCCTAAATCTAAACTTATCCAATTGTTTCGCATTCTTTCGTGTGTTGATACTTTTAATACTCCATTAATATCCCCTGTATTATATCCATTCATCCACTTGTAAACCTTAATCATGTCACCCCCTAACTCTTCGCCTTTCCCGTGAATGCAGTTTAAGCTTTGTTAATCTTTATTCATATGAAAGATTTCTAATTTGGGGAATTAACTTTGTCATCCTAAGCTTGACACGTTCAAGAGAATTTATATCCATTCTATGGTACGGAGACCAAAACTGACCTGCATAATCTAAATGGGGCCTAACTAGAGCAAGATATACCTGAAGAACCACACCAGATGTCCTTTTACTAACGCTTCGATTAATAAATCACAGTCTCCTATTTGCCTTATTACGAACATTCGTGCATTGATCCTTAGGTTTTAAACTGTTACTAATCAAATCTCTCAGATCCCTTCAGCAATCTCATCACCATCTAGCTTGTATCTTATTAATATAAGAACAAAGGTAACTGCAGAAGGCCTATTGGCCCATACGAGACAGCTTCTATTTATAACCACGCCTTTCCAGTTAATGCAATTTAAGATTTGTTAATCTTTCTTCATATGAAAGATTTCTAATTTAGGGTTTTAACTTAGTCATCCTACACTGGACACGTTCAAGTGAATTTATATCCATTCTATAGGACAGCGACCAAAACTGAACTGAATAATCTAAATTGGGCCTAACCAGAGCGAGATATAGCTGAAGAACCACATCAGGTCTCTTGTTACTAAAGCTTCGATAAATAAATCCCAGTGTCCAATTTGCCTTATTACGAACATTCATGCATTGATCCTATTGTTTTAAATTCTTACTAATCATAACTCCCAGATCCCTTTCGCAATCTCAACACCATCTAGCTCGTATCTTGTAACTCATCATTACCTAGCCTCAGAACTTTGCATTTATCAGCATTAAACTGTACCTGACAATCTCTCTCTCTCTCTCTCTCTCTCTCTCTCTCTCTCTCTCTCTCTCTCTCTCTCTCTTTTATAAAATAAATAATAAAAACACTGTTGTTGTTGTTTCAGATTTAGCTACTCAGAACGAAGTGTCCATGTAGCATGGACTTTGGTGAGCCCGTAAATATATTTAATATCACTATTGTTATTCCTATATGTACTCAGGCTCAGGTCAATCACCTCACTTACACAACTCTTGGGGTATATATAAAAGGATCCCGCTCCTTGAATAATTCAGTCTAGTTCTTAGCACAGACCAGAAAATACGTTTGTGGACGCATAATTTACGTGTTTTTCAATATTTTGCCAAAACATATCTTGGAAAAACTTTACTCATTAGTCTGTGAATTCTAACCGATATTAAGAAAAATAATAGATTTTCCTGTAACGCAACAGGTCCAATATACAGAGCAATGGCAGAAATTATATACGAATGTTGTATTCGCAAACCAACTAGGCCAAAAAGAGTATGTGCTCCGATAAAGAAGACTCTAGGCTCGCAAGCAAATTTCCAACAGAAGGAGGAAAAGGTCGTAATCGACAATAAGGCAAAAAGAAGCGATAAACAAAATCAGTCTACAGATGTACCAATGAAAAAAAGAAATGATACGCTGGTCACAAGCCTCGATAAGAAGATCATTACTTTGAATGATTCCATCAAAAGTAATAAGCAAACTCCCTGCACTTCATTTGATATGACGATACAAAATTTTGAGCAAAACCGCACCGAATATTTGCAGCCCAAAAAGCGAGCTAGAAAAGATGACGGTAACAATCCCGAGGATTCATGCAAAAAGCCAAGATTGATCAAACCCAACGACCAAAACTCCAGACGAACAGTTATCTTAATTTAGGGAAATTATTTTGAAATTTAAAAGCTAAACTCCCTATATACAATTTTAAATGTAAAAATTGTATGTCTGATCCAATATGATTTTTTAATAAAGATTTAAAAGAATTGTTTGTATAATGTGCCTTCGAAATTTTTAATGTAGAGAGATAGAAATTTGTGATCGGTATTTACCTCTGTCTGCTCTAAATCTTTGCTGCTCATGCAATATATTTCCATTACATCGATTTTTGTTTTGAGTTCATGTATTTAACTGGAAATTTTTACTTCTTGTCATACTAATACAGCCTTTTATATGTTTCGCTAAAGGTCTGCTCTGAATAAGGAAAGCAAAGAATACTAACATAAGGTGAAAAACTAGTGGTGACATATTAGAGGTGTACAAGTTGACGAATGGGAATAACAAAAGGGGGATAATAATAGGGTATTAAAGGAATCAAAACAAAATAGAACTCGAAAAAAAGGTTATTAATTGGACATGTTTAGATTTAGGAAAGACCTTGATAAATACTGGTTCGGTTGTTGATTTGTTGAGCAAATTACTGCATAACACATAAGAACATAAGAACGAAGGTAACTGCAGAAGGCCTATTGGCCCATACGAGGCACCTCCTATTTATAACAACCCAATCCCTCTCATATACATGTCCAACCCATGCTTGAAACAGTCGAGGAACCCCACCTCCACTGCGTTTCATGGTAATTGGTTCCACAAATCAACAACCCTGTTACCGAACCAGTATTTACCCAAGTCTTTCCTAAATCTAAACTTATCCAATTGTTTCGCATTCTTTCGTGTGTTGATACTTTTAATACTCCATTAATATCCCCTGTATTATATCCATTCATCCACTTGTAAACCTTAATCATGTCACCCCCTAACTCTTCGCCTTTCCCGTGAATGCAGTTTAAGCTTTGTTAATCTTTATTCATATGAAAGATTTCTAATTTGGGGAATTAACTTTGTCATCCTAAGCTTGACACGTTCAAGAGAATTTATATCCATTCTATGGTACGGAGACCAAAACTGACCTGCATAATCTAAATGGGGCCTAACTAGAGCAAGATATACCTGAAGAACCACACCAGATGTCCTTTTACTAACGCTTCGATTAATAAATCACAGTGTCCTATTTGCCTTATTACGAACATTCGTGCATTGATCCTTAGGTTTTAAACTGTTACTAATCAAATCTCTCAGATCCCTTCAGCAATCCAATCTCATCACCATCTAGCTTGTATCTTATTAATATAAGAACAAAGGTAACTGCAGAAGGCCTATTGGCCCATACGAGACAGCTTCTATTTATAACCACGCCTTTCCAGTTAATGCAATTTAAGCTTTGTTAATCTTTCTTCATATGAAAGATTTCTAATTTAGGGTTTTAACTTAGTCATCCTACACTGGACACGTTCAAGTGAATTTATATCCATTCTATAGGACAGCGACCAAAACTGAACTGAATAATCTAAATTGGGCCTAACCAGAGCGAGATATAGCTGAAGAACCACATCAGGTCTCTTGTTACTAAAGCTTCGATAAATAAATCCCAGTGTCCAATTTGCCTTATTACGAACATTCATGCATTGATCCTATTGTCTTAAATTCTTACTAATCATAACTCCCAGATCCCTTTCGCAATCTCAACACCATCTAGCTCGTATCTTGTAACTCATCATTACCAAGCCTCAGAACTTTGCATTTATCAGCATTAAACTGTACCTGACAATCTCTCTCTCTCTCTCTCTCTCTCTCTCTCTCTCTCTCTCTCTCTCTCTCTCTCTCTCTCTCTCTCTCCCTCATCCTCTCTCTCTCTCTCTCTCTCTCTCTCTCTCTCTCTCTCTCTCTCTCTCTCTCTCTCTCTCTCTCTCTCTCTCTCTCTCTCTCTCTCTCTCTCTCTCTCTCTTTTATAAAATAAATAATAAAAACACTGTTGTTGTTGTTTCAGATTTAGCTACTCAGAACGAAGTGTCCATGTAGCATGGACTTTGGTGAGCCCGTAAATATATTTAATATCACTATTGTTATTCCTATATGTACTCAGGCTCAGGTCAATCACCTCACTTACACAACTCTTGGGGTATATATAAAAGGATCCCGCTCCCTGAATAATTCAGTCTAGTTCTTAGCACAGACCAGAAAATACGTTTGTGGACGCATAATTTACGTGTTTTTCAATATTTTGCCAAAACATATCTTGGAAAAACTTTACTCATTAGTCTGTGAATTCTAACCGTTATTAAGAAAAATAATAGATTTTCCTGTAACGCAACAGGTCCAATATACAGAGCAATGGCAGAAATTATATACGAATGTTGTATTCGCAAACCAACTAGGCCAAAAAGAGTATGTGCTCCGATAAAGAAGACTCTAGGCTCGCAAGCAAATTTCCAACAGAAGGAGGAAAAGGTCGTAATCGACAATAAGGCAAAAACAAGCGATAAACATAATCAGTCTACAGATGTACCAATGAAAAAAAGAAATGATACGCTGGTCACAAGCCTCGATAAGAAGATCATTACTTTGAATGATTCCATCAAAAGTAATAAGCAAACTCCCTGCACTTCATTTGATATGACGATACAAAATTTTGAGCAAAACCGCACCGAATATTTGCAGCCCAAAAGCGAGCTAGAAAAGATGACGGTAACAATCCCGAGGATTCATGCAAAAAGCCAAGATTGATCAAACCCAACGACCAAAACTCCAGACGAACAGTTATCTTAATTTAGGGAAATTATTTTGAAATTTAAAAGCTAAACTCCCTATATACAATTTTAAATGTAAAAATTGTATGTCTGATGGAATATGATTTTTTAATAAAGATTTAAAAGAATTGTTTGTATAATGTGCCTTCGAATTTTTTAATGTAGAGAGATAGAAATTTGTGATCGGTATTTACCTCTGTCTGCTCTAAATCTTTGCTGCTCATGCAATATATTTCCATTACATCGATTTTTGTTTTGAGTTCATGTATTTAACTGGAAATTTTTACTTCTTGTCATACTAATACAGCCTTTTATATGTTTCGCTAAAGGTCTGCTCTGAATAAGGAAAGCAAAGAATACTAACATAAGGTGAAAAACTAGTGGTGACATATTAGAGGTGTACAAGTTGACGAATGGGAATAACAAAAGGGGGATAATAATAGGGTATTAAAGGAATCAAAACAAAATAGAACTCGAAAAAAAGGTTATAAATTGGACATGTTTAGATTTAGGAAAGACCTTGATAAATACTGGTTCGGTTGTTGATTTGTTGAGCAAATTACTGCATAACACATAAGAACGAAGGTAACTGCAGAAGGCCTATTGGCCCATACGAGGCACCTCCTATTTGTAACAACCCAATCCCTCTCATATACATGTCCAACCCATGCTTGAAACAGTCGAGGAACCCCACCTCCACTGCGTTTCATGGTAATTGGTTCCACAAATCAACAACCCTGTTACCGAACCAGTATTTACCCAAGTCTTTCCTAAATCTAAACTTATCCAATTGTTTCGCATTCTTTCGTGTGTTGATACTTTTAATACTCCATTAATATCCCCTGTATTATATCCATTCATCCACTTGTAAACCTTAATCATGTCACCCCCTAACTCTTCGCCTTTCCCGTGAATGCAGTTTAAGCTTTGTTAATCTTTATTCATATGAAAGATTTCTAATTTGGGAATTAACTTTGTCATCCTAAGCTTGACACGTTCAAGAGAATTTATATCCATTCTATGGTACGGAGACCAAAACTGACCTGCATAATCTAAATGGGGCCTAACTAGAGCAAGATATACCTGAAGAACCACACCAGATGTCCTTTTACTAACGCTTCGATTAATAAATCACAGTGTCCTATTTGCCTTATTACGAACATTCGTGCATTGATCCTTAGGTTTTAAACTGTTACTAATCAAATCTCTCAGATCCCTTCAGCAATCTCATCACCATCTAGCTTGTATCTTATTAATATAAGAACAAAGGTAACTGCAGAAGGCCTATTGGCCCATACGAGACAGCTTCTATTTATAACCACGCCTTTCCAGTTAATGCAATTTAAGCTTTGTTAATCTTTCTTCATATGAAAGATTTCTAATTTAGGGTTTTAACTTAGTCATCCTACACTGGACACGTTCAAGTGAATTTATATCCATTCTATAGGACAGCGACCAAAACTGAACTGAATAATCTAAATTGGGCCTAACCAGAGCGAGATATAGCTGAAGAACCACATCAGGTCTCTTGTTACTAAAGCTTCGATAAATAAATCCCAGTGTCCAATTTGCCTTATTACGAACATTCATGCATTGATCCTATTGTTTTAAATTCTTACTAATCATAACTCCCAGATCCCTTTCGCAATCTCAACACCATCTAGCTCGTATCTTGTAACTCATCATTACCTAGCCTCAGAACTTTGCATTTATCAGCATTAAACTGTACCTGACAATCTCTCTCTCTCTCTCTCTCTCTCTCTCTCTCTCTCTCTCTCTCTCTCTCTCTCTCTCTCTCTCTCTCTTTTATAAAATAAATAATAAAAACACTGTTGTTGTTGTTTCAGATTTAGCTACTCAGAACGAAGTGTCCATGTAGCATGGACTTTGGTGAGCCCGTAAATATATTTAATATCTCTATTGTTATTCCTATATGTACTCAGGCTCAGGTCAATCACCTCACTTACACAACTCTTGGGGTATATATAAAAGGATCCCGCTCCTTGAATAATTCAGTCTAGTTCTTAGCACAGACCAGAAAATACGTTTGTGGACGCACAATTTACGTGTTTTTCAATATTTTGCCAAAACATATCTTGGAAAAACTTTACTCATTAGTCTGTGAATTCTAACCGATATTAAGAAAAATAATAGATTTTCCTGTAACGCAACAGGTCCAATATACAGAGCAATGGCAGAAATTATATACGAATGTTGTATTCGCAAACCAACTAGGCCAAAAAGAGTATGTGCTCCGATAAAGAAGACTCTAGGCTCGCAAGCAAATTTCCAACAGAAGGAGGAAAAGGTCGTAATCGACAATAAGGCAAAAACAAGCGATAAACAAAATCAGTCTACAGATGTACCAATGAAAAAAAGAAATGATACGCTGGTCACAAGCCTCGATAAGAAGATCATTACTTTGAATGATTCCATCAAAAGTAATAAGCAAACTCCCTGCACTTCATTTGATATGACGATACAAAATATTGAGCAAAACCGCACCGAATATTTGCAGCCCAAAAAGCGAGCTAGAAAAGATGACGGTAAAAATCCCGAGGATTCATGCAAAAAGCCAAGATTGATCAAACCCAACGACCAAAACTCCACACGAACAGTTATCTTAATTTAGGGAAATTATTTTGAAATTTAAAAGCTAAACTCCCTATATACAATTTTAAATGTAAAAATTGTATGTCTGATGGAATATGATTTTTTAATAAAGATTTAAAAGAATTGTTTGTATAATGTGCCTTCGAATTTTTTAATGTAGAGAGATAGAAATTTGTGATCGGTATTTACCTCTGTCTGCTCTAAATCTTTGCTGCTCATGCAATATATTTCCATTACATCGATTTTTGTTTGAGTTCATGTATTTACCTGGAAATTTTTACTTCTTGTCATACTAATACAGCCTTTTATATGTTTCGCTAAAGGTCTGCTCTGAATAAGGAAAGCAAAGAATACTAACATAAGGTGAAAAACTAGTGGTGACATATTAGAGGTGTACAAGTTGACGAATGGGAATAACAAAAGGGGGATAATAATAGGGTATTAAAGGAATCAAAACAAAATAGAACTCGAAAAAAAGGTTATAATTGGACATGTTTAGATTTAGGAAAGACCTTGATAAATACTGGTTCGGTTGTTGATTTGTTGAGCAAATTACTGCATAACACATAAGAACGAAGGTAACTGCAGAAGGCCTATTGGCCCATACGAGGCACCTCCTATTTATAACAACCCAATCCCTCTCATATACATGTCCAACCCATGCTTGAAACAGTCGAGGAACCCCACCTCCACTGCGTTTCATGGTAATTGGTTCCACAAATCAACAACCCTGTTACCGAACCAGTATTTACCCAAGTCTTTCCTAAATCTAAACTTATCCAATTGTTTCGCATTCTTTCGTGTGTTGATACTTTTAATACTCCATTAATATCCCCTGTATTATATCCATTCATCCACTTGTAAACCTTAATCATGTCACCCCCTAACTCTTCGCCTTTCCCGTGAATGCAGTTTAAGCTTTGTTAATCTTTATTCATATGAAAAATTTCTAATTTGGGGAATTAACTTTGTCATCCTAAGCTTGACACGTTCAAGAGAATTTATATCCATTCTATGGTACGGAGACCAAAACTGACCTGCATAATCTAAATGGGGCCTAACTAGAGCAAGATATACCTGAAGAACCACACCAGATGACCTTTTACTAACGCTTCGATTAATAAATCACAGTGTCCTATTTGCCTTATTACGAACATTCGTGCATTGATCCTTAGGTTTTAAACTGTTACTAATCAAATCTCTCAGATCCCTTCAGCAATCTCATCACCATCTAGCTTGTATCTTATTAATATAAGAACAAAGGTAACTGCAGAAGGCCTATTGGCCCATACGAGACAGCTTCTATTTATAACCACGCCTTTCCAGTTAATGCAATTTAAGCTTTGTTAATCTTTCTTCATATGAAAGATTTCTAATTTAGGGTTTTAACTTAGTCATCCTACACTGGACACGTTCAAGTGAATTTATATCCATTCTATAGGACAGCGACCAAAACTGAACTGAATAATCTAAATTGGGCCTAACCAGAGCGAGATATAGCTGAAGAACCACATCAGGTCTCTTGTTACTAAAGCTTCGATAAATAAATCCCAGTGTCCAATTTGCCTTATTACGAACATTCATGCATTGATCCTATTGTTTTAAATTCTTACTAATCATAACTCCCAGATCCCTTTCGCAATCTCAACACCATCTAGCTCGTATCTTGTAACTCATCATTACCTAGCCTCAGAACTTTGCATTTATCAGCATTAAACTGTACCTGACAATCTCTCTCTCTCTCTCTCTCTCTCTCTCTCTCCTCTCTCTCTCTCTCTCTCTCTCTCTCTCTCTCTCTCTCTCCTCTCTCTCCTCTCTCTCTCTCTCTCTCTCATCTCTCTCTCTCTCTCTCTCTCTCTCTCTCTCTCTCTCTCTCTCTCTCTCTTTTATAAAATAAATAATAAAAACACTGTTGTTGTTGTTTCAGATTTAGCTACTCAGAACGAAGTGTCCATGTAGCATGGACTTTGGTGAGCCCGTAAATATATTTAATATCTCTATTGTTATTCCTATATGTACTCAGGCTCAGGTCAATCACCTCACTTACACAACTCTTGGGGTATATATAAAAGGATCCCGCTCCTTGAATAATTCAGTCTAGTTCTTAGCACAGACCAGAAAATACGTTTGTGGACGCACAATTTACGTGTTTTTCAATATTTTGCCAAAAACATATCTTGGAAAAACTTTACTCATTAGTCTGTGAATTCTAACCGATATTAAGAAAAATAATAGATTTTCCTGTAACGCAACAGGTCCAATATACAGAGCAATGGCAGAAATTATATACGAATGTTGTATTCGCAAACCAACTAGGCCAAAAAGAGTATGTGCTCCGATAAAGAAGACTCTAGGCTCGCAAGCAAATTTCCAACAGAAGGAGGAAAAGGTCGTAATCGACAATAAGGCAAAAACAAGCGATAAACAAAATCAGTCTACAGATGTACCAATGAAAAAAAGAAATGATACGCTGGTCACAAGCCTCGATAAGAAGATCATTACTTTGAATGATTCCATCAAAAGTAATAAGCAAACTCCCTGCACTTCATTTGATATGACGATACAAAATATTGAGCAAAACCGCACCGAATATTTGCAGCCCAAAAAGCGAGCTAGAAAAGATGACGGTAAAAATCCCGAGGATTCATGCAAAAAGCCAAGATTGATCAAACCCAACGACCAAAACTCCACACGAACAGTTATCTTAATTTAGGGAAATTATTTGAAATTTAAAAGCTAAACTCCCTATATACAATTTTAAATGTAAAAATTGTATGTCTGATGGAATATGATTTTTTAATAAAGATTTAAAAGAATTGTTTGTATAATGTGCCTTCGAATTTTTTAATGTAGAGAGATAGAAATTTGTGATCGGTATTTACCTCTGTCTGCTCTAAATCTTTGCTGCTCATGCAATATATTTCCATTACATCGATTTTTGTTTTGAGTTCATGTATTTACCTGGAAATTTTTACTTCTTGTCATACTAATACAGCCTTTTATATGTTTCGCTAAAGGTCTGCTCTGAATAAGGAAAGCAAAGAATACTAACATAAGGTGAAAAACTAGTGGTGACATATTAGAGGTGTACAAGTTGACGAATGGGAATAACAAAAGGGGGATAATAATAGGGTATTAAAGGAATCAAAACAAAATAGAACTCGAAAAAAGGTTATAAATTGGACATGTTTAGATTTAGGAAAGACCTTGATAAATACTGGTTCGGTTGTTGATTTGTTGAGCAAATTACTGCATAACACATAAGAACATAAGAACGAAGGTAACTGCAGAAGGCCTATTGGCCCATACGAGGCACCTCCTATTTATAACAACCCAATCCCTCTCATATACATGTCCAACCCATGCTTGAAACAGTCGAGGAACCCCACCTCCACTGCGTTTCATGGTAATTGGTTCCACAAATCAACAACCCTGTTACCGAACCAGTATTTACCCAAGTCTTTCCTAAATCTAAACTTATCCAATTGTTTCGCATTCTTTCGTGTGTTGATACTTTTAATACTCCATTAATATCCCCTGTATTATATCCATTCATCCACTTGTAAACCTTAATCATGTCACCCCCTAACTCTTCGCCTTTCCCGTGAATGCAGTTTAAGCTTTGTTAATCTTATTCATATGAAAAAATTTCTAATTTGGGGAATTAACTTTGTCATCCTAAGCTTGACACGTTCAAGAGAATTTATATCCATTCTATGGTACGGAGACCAAAACTGACCTGCATAATCTAAATGGGGCCTAACTAGAGCAAGATATACCTGAAGAACCACACCAGATGACCTTTTACTAACGCTTCGATTAATAAATCACAGTGTCCTATTTGCCTTATTACGAACATTCGTGCATTGATCCTTAGGTTTTAAACTGTTACTAATCAAATCTCTCAGATCCCTTCAGCAATCTCATCACCATCTAGCTTGTATCTTATTAATATAAGAACAAAGGTAACTGCAGAAGGCCTATTGGCCCATACGAGACAGCTTCTATTTATAACCACGCCTTTCCAGTTAATGCAATTTAAGCTTTGTTAATCTTTCTTCATATGAAAGATTTCTAATTTAGGGTTTTAACTTAGTCATCCTACACTGGACACGTTCAAGTGAATTTATATCCATTCTATAGGACAGCGACCAAAACTGAACTGAATAATCTAAATTGGGCCTAACCAGAGCGAGATATAGCTGAAGAACCACATCAGGTCTCTTGTTACTAAAGCTTCGATAAATAAATCCCAGTGTCCAATTTGCCTTATTACGAACATTCATGCATTGATCCTATTGTTTTAAATTCTTACTAATCATAACTCCCAGATCCCTTTCGCAATCTCAACACCATCTAGCTCGTATCTTGTAACTCATCATTACCTAGCCTCAGAACTTTGCATTTATCAGCATTAAACTGTACCTGACAATCTCTCTCTCTCTCTCTCTCTCTCTCTCTCTCTCTCTCTCTCTCTCTCTCTCTCTCTCTCTCCTCTCTCTCTCTCTCTCTCTCTCTCTCTCTCTCTCTCTCTCTCTCTCTCTCTCTCTCTCTCTCTCTCTTTTATAAAATAAATAATAAAAACACTGTTGTTGTTGTTTCAGATTTAGCTACTCAGAACGAAGTGTCCATGTAGCATGGACTTTGGTGAGCCCGTAAATATATTTAATATCTCTATTGTTATTCCTATATGTACTCAGGCTCAGGTCAATCACCTCACTTACACAACTCTTGGGGTATATATAAAAGGATCCCGCTCCTTGAATAATTCAGTCTAGTTCTTAGCACAGACCAGAAAATACGTTTGTGGACGCACAATTTACGTGTTTTTCAATATTTTGCCAAAACATATCTTGGAAAAACTTTACTCATTAGTCTGTGAATTCTAACCGATATTAAGAAAAATAATAGATTTCCTGTAACGCAACAGGTCCAATATACAGAGCAATGGCAGAAATTATATACGAATGTTGTATTCGCAAACCAACTAGGCCAAAAAGAGTATGTGCTCCGATAAAGAAGACTCTAGGCTCGCAAGCAAATTTCCAACAGAAGGAGGAAAAGGTCGTAATCGACAATAAGGCAAAAACAAGCGATAAACAAAATCAGTCTACAGATGTACCAATGAAAAAAAGAAATGATACGCTGGTCACAAGCCTCGATAAGAAGATCATTACTTTGAATGATTCCATCAAAAGTAATAAGCAAACTCCCTGCACTTCATTTGATATGACGATACAAAAATATTGAGCAAAACCGCACCGAATATTTGCAGCCCAAAAAGCGAGCTAGAAAAGATGACGGTAAAAATCCCGAGGATTCATGCAAAAAGCCAAGATTGATCAAACCCAACGACCAAAACTCCACACGAACAGTTATCTTAATTTAGGGAAATTATTTTGAAATTTAAAAGCTAAACTCCCTATATACAATTTTAAATGTAAAAATTGTATGTCTGATCCAATATGATTTTTTAATAAAGATTTAAAAGAATTGTTTGTATAATGTGCCTTCGAATTTTTTAATGTAGAGAGATAGAAATTTGTGATCGGTATTTACCTCTGTCTGCTCTAAATCTTTGCTGCTCATGCAATATATTTCCATTACATCGATTTTTGTTTTGAGTTCATGTATTTAACTGGAAATTTTTACTTCTTGTCATACTAATACAGCCTTTTATATGTTTCGCTAAAGGTCTGCTCTGAATAAGGAAAGCAAAGAATACTAACATAAGGTGAAAAACTAGTGGTGACATATTAGAGGTGTACAAGTTGACGAATGGGAATAACAAAAGGGGGATAATAATAGGGTATTAAAGGAATCAAAACAAAATAGAACTCGAAAAAAAGGTTATTAATTGGACATGTTTA
This sequence comes from Procambarus clarkii, assembly GCF_040958095.1. Taxonomy (NCBI): domain Eukaryota; kingdom Metazoa; phylum Arthropoda; class Malacostraca; order Decapoda; family Cambaridae; genus Procambarus; species Procambarus clarkii. The sequence goes on along the minus strand of NC_091154.1, from coordinate 59,005,250 downwards.
GATTTAGGAAAGACCTTGATAAATACTGGTTCGGTTGTTGATTTGTTGAGCAAATTACTGCATAACACATAAGAACATAAGAACGAAGGTAACTGCAGAAGGCCTATTGGCCCATACGAGGCACCTCCTATTTATAACAACCCAATCCCTCTCATATACATGTCCAACCCATGCTTGAAACAGTCGAGGAACCCCACCTCCACTGCGTTTCATGGTAATTGGTTCCACAAATCAACAACCCTGTTACCGAACCAGTATTTACCCAAGTCTTTCCTAAATCTAAACTTATCCAATTGTTTCGCATTCTTTCGTGTGTTGATACTGTTAATACTCCATTAATATCCCCTGTATTATATCCATTCATCCACTTGTAAACCTTAATCATGTCACCCCCTAACTCTTCGCCTTTCCCGTGAATGCAGTTTAAGCTTTGTTAATCTTTATTCATATGAAAGATTTCTAATTTGGGGAATTAACTTTGTCATCCTAAGCTTGACACGTTCAAGAGAATTTATATCCATTCTATGGGTACGGAGACCAAAACTGACCTGCATAATCTAAATGGGGCCTAACTAGAGCAAGATATACCTGAAGAACCACACCAGATGTCCTTTTACTAACGCTTCGATTAATAAATCACAGTGTCCTATTTGCCTTATTACGAACATTCGTGCATTGATCCTTAGGTTTTAAACTGTTACTAATCAAATCTCTCAGATCCCTTCAGCAATCTCATCACCATCTAGCTTGTATCTTATTAATATAAGAACAAAGGTAACTGCAGAAGGCCTATTGGCCCATACGAGACAGCTTCTATTTATAACCACGCCTTTCCAGTTAATGCAATTTAAGCTTTGTTAATCTTTCTTCATATGAAAGATTTCTAATTTAGGGTTTTAACTTAGTCATCCTACACTGGACACGTTCAAGTGAATTTATATCCATTCTATAGGACAGCGACCAAAACTGAACTGAATAATCTAAATTGGGCCTAACCAGAGCGAGATATAGCTGAAGAACCACATCAGGTCTCTTGTTACTAAAGCTTCGATAATAAATCCCAGTGTCCAATTTGCCTTATTACGAACATTCATGCATTGATCCTATTGTTTTAAATTCTTACTAATCATAACTCCCAGATCCCTTTCGCAATCTCAACACCATCTAGCTCGTATCTTGTAACTCATCATTACCAAGCCTCAGAACTTTGCATTTATCAGCATTAAACTGTACCTGACAATCTCTCTCTCTCTCTCTCTCTCTCTCTCTCTCTCTCTCTCTCTCTCTCGTCTCTCTCTCTTCTCTCTCTCTCTCTCTCTCATCCCTCACCCTCTCTCTCTCTCTCTCTCTCTCTCTCTCTCTCTCTCTCTCTCTCTCTCTCTCTCTCTCTCTTCTCTCTCTCTCTCCTCATCTCTCTCTCTCTCTCTCTCTCTCTCCTCTCTCTCTCTCTCTTTTATAAAATAAATAATAAAAACACTGTTGTTGTTGTTTCAGATTTAGCTACTCAGAACGAAGTGTCCATGTAGCATGGACTTTGGTGAGCCCGTAAATATATTTAATATCACTATTGTTATTCCTATATGTACTCAGGGCTCAGGTCAATCACCTCACTTACACAACTCTTGGGGTATATATAAAAGGATCCCGCTCCTTGAATAATTCAGTCTAGTTTCTTAGCACAGATCAGAAAATACGTTTGTGGACGCACAATTTACGTGTTTTTCAATATTTTGCCAAAACATATTCTTGGAAAAACTTTACTCATTAGTCTGTGAATTCTACCGATATTAAGAAAAATAATAGATTTTCCTGTAACGCAACAGGTTCCAATATACAGAGCAATGGCAGAAATTATATACGAATGTTGTATTCGCAAACCAACTAGGCCAAAAAGAGTATGTGCTCCGATAAAGAAGACTCTAGGCTCGCAAGCAAATTTCCAACAGAAGGAGGAAAAGGTCGTAATCGACAATAAGGCAAAAACAAGCGATAAACAAAATCAAGTCTACAGATGTACCAATGAAAAAAAGAAATGATACGCTGGTCACAAGCCTCGATAAGAAGATCATTACTTTGAATGATTCCATCAAAAGTAATAAGCAAACTCCCTGCACTTCATTTGATATGACGATACAAAATTTTGAGCAAAACCGCACCGAATATTTGCAGCCCAAAAAGCGAGCTAGAAAAGATGACGGTAAAAATCCCGAGGATTCATGCAAAAAGCAAGATTGATCAAACCCCAACGACCAAAAACTCCACACGAACAGTTATCTTAATTTAGGGAAATTATTTTGAAATTTAAAAGCTAACTCCCTATATACAATTTAAATGTAAAAATTGTATGTCTGATGGAATATGATTTTTTAATAAAGATTTAAAAGAATTGTTTGTATAATGTGCCCTTCGAATTTTTTATGTAGAGAGATAGAAATTTGTGATCGGTATTTACCTCTGTCTGCTCTAAATCTTTGCTGCTCATGCAATATATTTCCATTACATCGATTTTTGTTTTGAGTTCATGTATTTAACTGGAAATTTTTACTTCTTGTCATACTAATACAGCCTTTTATATGTTTCGCTAAAGGTCTGCTCTGAATAAGGAAAGCAAAGAATACTAACATAAGGTGAAAAAACTAGTGGTGACATATTAGAGGTGTACAAGTTGACGAATGGGAATAACAAAAGGGGGATAATAATAGGGTATTAAAGGAATCAAAACAAAATAGAACTCGAAAAAAGGTTATAAATTGGACATGTTTAGATTTAGGAAAGACCTTGATAAATACTGGTTCGGTTGTTGATTTGTTGAGCAAATTACTGCATAACACATAAGAACATAAGAACGAAGGTAACTGCAGAAGGCCTATTGGCCCATACGAGGCACCTCCTATTTATAACAACCCAATCCCTCTCATATACATGTCCAACCCATGCTTGAAACAGTCGAGGAACCCCACCTCCACTGCGTTTCATGGTAATTGGTTCCACAAATCAACAACCCTGTTACCGAACCAGTATTTACCCAAGTCTTTCCTAAATCTAAACTATCCAATTGTTTCGCATTCTTTCGTGTGTTGATACTTTTAATACTCCATTAATATCCCCTGTATTATATCCATTCATCCACTTGTAAACCTTAATCATGTCACCCCCTAACTCTTCGCCTTTCCCGTGAATGCAGTTTAAGCTTTGTTAATCTTTATTCATATGAAAAATTTCTAATTTGGGGAATTAACTTTGTCATCCTAAGCTTGACACGTTCAAGAGAATTTATATCCATTCTATGGTACGGAGACCAAAACTGACCTGCATAATCTAAATGGGGCCTAACTAGAGCAAGATATACCTGAAGAACCACACAGATGTCCTTTTACTAACGCTTCGATTAATAAATCACAGTGTCCTATTTGCCTTATTACGAACATTCGTGCATTGATCCTTAGGTTTTAAACTGTTACTAATCAAATCTCTCAGATCCCTTCAGCAATCTCATCACCATCTAGCTTGTATCTTATTAATATAAGAACAAAGGTAACTGCAGAAGGCCTATTGGCCCATACGAGACAGCTTCTATTTATAACCACGCCTTTCCAGTTAATGCAATTTAAGCTTTGTTAATCTTTCTTCATATGAAAGATTCTAATTAGGGTTTTAACTTAGTCATCCTACACTGGACACGTTCAAGTGAATTTATATCCATTCTATAGGGACAGCGACCAAAACTGAACTGAATAATCTAAATTGGCCCTAACCAGAGCGAGATATAGCTGAAGAACCACATCAGGTCTCTTGTTACTAAAGCTTCGATAAATAAATCCCAGTGTCCAATTTGCCTTATTACGAACATTCATGCATTGATCCTATTGTTTTAAATTCTTACTAATCATAACTCCCAGATCCCTTTCGCAATCTCAACACCATCTAGCTCGTATCTTGTAACTCATCATTACCTAGCCTCAGAACTTTGCATTTATCAGCATTAAACTGTACCTGACAATCTCTCTCTCTCTCTCTCTCCTCTCTCTCTCTCTCTCCTCTCTCTCTCTCTCTCTCTCTCTCTCTCTCTCTCTCTCTCTATCTCTCTCTCTCCCTCTCTCTCTCTCTCTCCCTCTCCCTCTCTCTCTCTCTCTCTCTCTCTCTCTCTCTCTCTCTCTCTCTCTCTCTCTCTCTCTCTCTCTCTCTCTCTCTCTCTCTCTCTCTCTCTCTCCCTCTCCCTCTCCCTCTCTCTCTCTCTCTCTCTCTCTCATCTCTCTCTCTCTCTCTCTCTCTCTTTTATAAAATAAATAATAAAAACACTGTTGTTGTTGTTTCAGATTTAGCTTACTCAGAACGAAGTGTCCATGTAGCATGGACTTTGGTGAGCCCGTAAATATATTTAATATCACTATTGTTATTCCTATATGTACTCAGGCTCAGGTCAATCACCTCACTTACACAACTCTTGGGGTATATATAAAAGGATCCCGCTCCTTGAATAATTCAGTCTAGTTCTTAGCACAGACCAGAAAATACGTTTGTGGACGCATAATTTACGTGTTTTTCAATATTTTGCCAAAACATATCTTGGAAAAACTTACTCATTAGTCTGTGAATTCTAACCGATATTAAGAAAAATAATAGATTTTCCTGTAACGCAACAGGTCCAATATACAGAGCAATGGCAGAAATTATATACGAATGTTGTATTCGCAAACCAACTAGGCAAAAAGAGTATGTGCTCCGATAAAGAAGACTCTAGGCTCGCAAGCAAATTTCCAACAGAAGGAGGAAAAGGTCGTAATCGACAATAAGGCAAAAACAAGCGATAAACAAAATCAGTCTACAGATGTACCAATGAAAAAAAGAAATGATACGCTGGTCACAAGCCTCGATAAGAAGATCATTACTTTGAATGATTCCATCAAAAGTAATAAGCAAACTCCCTGCACTTCATTTGATATGACGATACAAAATTTTGAGCAAAACCGCACCGAATATTTGCAGCCCAAAAAGCGAGCTAGAAAAGATGACGGTAACAATCCCGAGGATTCATGCAAAAAGCCAAGATTGATCAAACCCAACGACCAAAACTACAGACGAACAGTTATCTTAATTTAGGGAAATTATTTTGAAATTTAAAAGCTAAACTCCCTGTATACAATTTTAAATGTAAAAATTGTATGTCTGATGGAATATGATTTTTTAATAAGATTTAAAAAGAATTGTTTGTATAATGTGCCTTCGAATTTTTTAATGTAGAGAGATAGAAATTTGTGATCGGTATTTACCTCTGTCTGCTCTAAATCTTTGCTGCTCATGCAATATATTTCCATTACATCGATTTTTGTTTTGAGTTCATGTATTTAACTGGAAATTTTTACTTCTTGTCATACTAATACAGCCTTTTATATGTTTCCGCTAAAGGTCTGCTCTGAATAAGGAAAGCAAAGAATACTAACATAAGGTGAAAAACTAGTGGTGACATATTAGAGGTGTACAAGTTGACGAATGGGAATAACAAAAGGGGGATAATAATAGGGTATTAAAGGAATCAAAACAAAATAGAACTCGAAAAAAAGGTTATAAATTGGACATGTTTAGATTTAGGAAAGACTTGATAAATACTGGTTCGGTTGTTGATTTGTTGAGCAAATTACTGCATAACACATAAGAACATAAGAACGAAGGTAACTGCAGAAGGCCTATTGGCCCATACGAGGCACCTCCTATTTATAACAACCCAATCCCTCTCATATACATGTCCAACCCATGCTTGAAACAGTCGAGGAACCCCACCTCCACTGCGTTTCATGGTAATTGGTTCCACAAATCAACAACCCCTGTTACCGAACCAGTATTTACCCAAGTCTTTCCTAAATCTAAACTTATCCAATTGTTTCGCATTCTTTCGTGTGTTGATACTTTTAATACTCCATTAATATCCCCTGTATTATATCCATTCATCCACTTGTAAACCTTAATCATGTCACCCCCTAACTCTTCGCCTTTCCCGTGAATGCAGTTTAAGCTTTGTTAATCTTTATTCATATGAAAGATTTCTAATTTGGGGAATTAACTTTGTCATCCTAAGCTTGACACGTTCAAAGAATTTATATCCATTCTATGGTACGGAGACCAAAACTGACCTGCATAATCTAAATGGGGCCTAACTAGAGCAAGATATACCTGAAGAACCACACCAGATGTCCTTTTACTAACGCTTCGATTAATAAATCACAGTGTCCTATTTGCCTTATTACGAACATTCGTGCATTGATCCTTAGGTTTTAAACTGTTACTAATCAAATCTCTCAGATCCCTTCAGCAATCTCATCACCATCTAGCTTGTATCTTATTAATATAAGAACAAAGGTAACTGCAGAAGGCCTATTGGCCCATACGAGACAGCTTCTATTTATAACCACGCCTTTCCAGTTAATGCAATTTAAGCTTTGTTAATCTTTCTTCATATGAAAGATTTCTAATTTAGGGTTTTAACTTAGTCATCCTACACTGGACACGTTCAAGTGAATTTATATCCATTCTATAGGACAGCGACCAAAACTGAACTGAATAATCTAAATTGGGCCTAACCAGAGCGAGATATAGCTGAAGAACCACATCAGGTCTCTTGTTACTAAAGCTTCGATAAATAAATCCCAGTGTCCAATTTGCCTTATTACGAACATTCATGCATTGATCCTATTGTTTTAAATTCTTACTAATCATAACTCCCAGATCCCTTTCGCAATCTCAACACCATCTAGCTCGTATCTTGTAACTCATCATTACCTAGCCTCAGAACTTTGCATTTATCAGCACTCATCTCTCTCTCTCTCTCTCTCTCTCTCTCTCTCTCTCTCTCTCCTCTCTCTCCTCTCTCTCTCTCTCTCTCTCTCTCTCTCTCTCTCTCTCTCTTTTATAAATAAATAATAAAAACTGTTGTTGTTGTTTCAGATTTAGCTACTCAGAACGAAGTGTCCATGTAGCATGGACTTTGGTGAGCCCGTAAATATATTTAATATCACTATTGTTATTCCTATATGTACTCAGGCTCAGGTCAATCACCTCACTTACACAACTCTTGGGGTATATATAAAAGGATCCCGCTCCTTGAATAATTCAGTCTAGTTCTTAGCACAGACCAGAAAATACGTTTGTGGACGCATAATTTACGTGTTTTTCAATATTTTGCCAAAACATATCTTGGAAAACTTTACTCATTAGTCTGTGAATTCTAACCGATATTAAGAAAAATAATAGATTTTCCTGTAACGCAACAGGTCCAATATACAGAGCAATGGCAGAAATTATATACGAATGTTGTATTCGCAAACCAACTAGGCCAAAAAGAGTATGTGCTCCGATAAAGAAGACTCTAGGCTCGCAAGCAAATTTCCAACAGAAGGAGGAAAAGGTCGTAATCGACAATAAGGCAAAAACAAGCGATAAACAAAATCAGTCTACAGATGTACCAATGAAAAAAAGAAATGATACGCTGGTCACAAGCCTCGATAAGAAGATCATTACTTTGAATGATTCCATCAAAAGTAATAAGCAAACTCCCTGCACTTCATTTGATATGACGATACAAAATTTTGAGCAAAACCGCACCGAATATTTGCAGCCCAAAAAGCGAGCTAGAAAAGATGACGGTAACAATCCCGAGGATTCATGCAAAAAGCCAAGATTGATCAAACCCAACGACCAAAACTCCAGACGAACAGTTATCTTAATTTAGGGAAATTATTTTGAAATTTAAAAGCTAAACTCCCTATATACAATTTTAAATGTAAAAATTGTATGTCTGATGGAATATGATTTTTTAATAAAGATTTAAAAGAATTGTTTGTATAATGTGCCTTCGAATTTTTTAATGTAGAGAGATAGAAATTTGTGATCAGTATTTACCTCTGTCTGCTCTAAATCTTTGCTGCTCATGCAATATATTTCCATTACATCGATTTTTGTTTTGAGTTCATGTATTTAACTGGAAATTTTTACTTCTTGTCATACTAATACAGCCTTTTATATGTTTCGCTAAAGGTCTGCTCTGAATAAGGAAAGCAAAGAATACTAACATAAGGTGAAAAACTAGTGGTGACATATTAGAGGTGTACAAGTTGACGAATGGGAATAACAAAAGGGGGATAATAATAGGGTATTAAAGGAATCAAAACAAAATAGAACTCGAAAAAAGGTTATAAATTGGACATGTTTAGATTTAGGAAGACCTTGATAAATACTGGTTCGGTTGTTGATTTGTTGAGCAAATTACTGCATAACACATAAGAACATAAGAACGAAGGTAACTGCAGAAGGCCTATTGGCCCATACGAGGCACCTCCTATTTATAACAACCCAATCCCACTCATATACATGTCCAACCCATGCTTGAAACAGTCGAGGAACCCCACCTCCACTGCGTTTCATGGTAATTGGTTCCACAAATCAACAACCCTGTTACCGAACCAGTATTTACCCAAGTCTTTCCTAAATCTAAACTTATCCAATTGTTTCGCATTCTTCGTGTGTTGATACTTTTAATACTCCATTAATATCCCCTGTATTATATCCATTCATCCACTTGTAAACCTTAATCATGTCACCCCCTAACTCTTCGCCTTTCCCGTGAATGCAGTTTAAGCTTTGTTAATCTTTATTCATATGAAAGATTTCTAATTTGGGGAATTAACTTTGTCATCCTAAGCTTGACACGTTCAAGAGAATTTATATCCATTCTATGGTACGGAGACCAAAACTGACCTGCATAATCTAAATGGGGCCTAACTAGAGCAAGATATACCTGAAGAACCACACCAGATGTCCTTTTACTAACGCTTCGATTAATAAATCACAGTGTCCTATTTGCCTTATTACGAACATTCGTGCATTGATCCTTAGGTTTTAAACTGTTACTAATCAAATCTCTCAGATCCCTTCAGCAAATCTCATCACCATCTAGCTTGTATCTTATTAATATAAGAACAAAGGTAACTGCAGAAGGCCTATTGGCCCATACGAGACAGCTTCTATTTATAACCACGCCTTTCCAGTTAATGCAATTTAAGCTTTGTTAATCTTTCTTCATATGAAAGATTTCTAATTTAGGGTTTTAACTTAGTCATCCTACACTGGACACGTTCAAGTGAATTTATATCCATTCTATAGGACAGCGACCAAAACTGAACTGAATAATCTAAATTGGGCCTAACCAGAGCGAGATAAGCTGAAGAACCACATCAGGTCTCTTGTTACTAAAGCTTCGATAAATAAATCCCAGTGTCCAATTTGCCTTATTACGAACATTCATGCATTGATCCTATTGTTTTAAATTCTTACTAATCATAACTCCCAGATCCCTTTCGCAATCTCAACACCATCTAGCTCGTATCTTGTAACTCATCATTACCTAGCCTCAGAACTTTGCATTTATCAGCATTAAACTGTACCTGACAATCTCTCTCTCTCTCTCTCTCTCTCCTCTCCTCTCTCTCTCTCCTCCTCTCTCTCCTCTCTCTCTCCTCTTCTCTCTCTCTCTCTCTCTCTCTCTCTCTCTCTCTCTCCCTCTCTCTTCTCTCTCTCCCCTCTCCCTCTCTCTCTCTTCTCTCTCTCTCTCTCTCTCTCTCTCTCTCTCTCTCTCTCTCTCTCTCTCTCTCTCTCTCTCTCTCTCTCTCTCTCTCTCTCTTCTCCTCTCTCTCTCTCTCTCTCTCTCTCTCTCTCTCTCTCTCTCTCTCTCTCTCTCTCTCTCTCTCTCTCTCTCTCTTTTATAAATAAATAATAAAAACACTGTTGTTGTTGTTTCAGATTTAGCTACTCAGAACGAAGTGTCCATGTAGCATGGACTTTGGTGAGCCCGTAAATATATTTAATATCACTATTGTTATTCCTATATGTACTCAGGCTCAGGTCAATCACCTCACTTACACAACTCTTGGGGTATCCCGCTCCTTGAATAATTCAGTCTAGTTCTTAGCACAGACCAGAAAATACGTTTGTGGACGCATAATTTACGTGTTTTTCAATATTTTGCCAAAACATATCTTGGAAAACTTTACTCATTAGTCTGTGAATTCTAACCGATATTAAGAAAAATAATAGATTTTCCTGTAACGCAACAGGTCCAATATACAGAGCAATGGCAGAAATTATATACGAATGTTGTATTCGCAAACCAACTAGGCCAAAAAGAGTATGTGCTCCGATAAAGAAGACTCTAGGCTCGCAAGCAAATTTCCAACAGAAGGAGGAAAAGGTCGTAATCGACAATAAGGCAAAAACAAGCGATAAACAAAATCAGTCTACAGATGTACCAATGAAAAAAGAAATGATACGCTGGTCACAAGCCTCGATAAGAAGATCATTACTTTGAATGATTCCATCAAAAGTAATAAGCAAACTCCCTGCACTTCATTTGATATGACGATACAAAATTTTGAGCAAAACCGCACCGAATATTTGCAGCCAAAAAGCGAGCTAGAAAAGATGACGGTAACAATCCCGAGGATTCATGCAAAAAGCCAAGATTGATCAAACCCAACGACCAAAACTACAGACGAACAGTTATCTTAATTTAGGGAAATTATTTTGAAATTTAAAAGCTAAACTCCCTGTATACAATTTTAAATGTAAAAATTGTATGTCTGATGGAATATGATTTTTTAATAAAGATTTAAAAGAATGTTTGTATAATGTGCCTTCGAATTTTTTAATGTAGAGAGATAGAAATTTGTGATCGGTATTTACCTCTGTCTGCTCTAAATCTTTGCTGCTCATGCAATATATTTCCATTACAATCGATTTTTGTTTTGAGTTCATGTATTTAAACTGGAAATTTTTACTTCTTGTCATACTAATACAGCCTTTTATATGTTTCGCTAAAGGGTCTGCTCTGAATAAGGAAAGCAAAGAATACTAACATAAGGTGAAAAACTAGTGGTGACATATTAGAGGTGTACAAGTTGACGAATGGGAATAACAAAAGGGGGATAATAATAGGGTATTAAAGGAATCAAACAAAATAGAACTCGAAAAAAAGGTTATAAATTGGACATGTTAGATTTAGGAAAGACCTTGATAAATACTGGTTCGGTTGTTGATTTGTTGAGCAAATTACTGCATAACACATAAGAACATAAGACGAAGGTAACTGCAGAAGGCCTATTGGCCCATACGAGGCACCTCCTATTTATAACAACCCAATCCCTCTCATATACATGTCCAACCCATGCTTGAAACAGTCGAGGAACCCCACCTCCACTGCGTTTCATGGTAATTGGTTCCACAAATCAACAACCCTGTTACCGAACCAGTATTTACCCAAGTCTTTCCTAAATCTAAACTTATCCAATTGTTTCGCATTCTTTCGTGTGTTGATACTTTTAATACTCCATTAATATCCCCTGTATTATATCCATTCATCCACTTGTAAACCTTAATCATGTCACCCCCTAACTCTTCGCCTTTCCCGTGAATGCAGTTTAAGCTTTGTTAATCTTTATTCATATGAAAAGATTTCTAATTTGGGGAATTAACTTTGTCATCCTAAGCTTGACACGTTCAAGAGATTTATATCCATTCTATGGTACGGAGACCAAAACTGACCTGCATAATCTAAATGGGGCCTAACTAGAGCAAGATATACCTGAAGAACCACACCAGATGTCCTTTTACTAACGCTTCGATTAATAAATCACAGTGTCCTATTTGCCTTATTACGAACATTCGTGCATTGATCCTTAGGTTTTAAACTGTTACTAATCAAATCTCTCAGATCCCTTCAGCAATCTCATCACCATCTAGCTTGTATCTTATTAATATAAGTAACAAAGGTAACTGCAGAAGGCCTATTGGCCCATACGAGATAGCTTGTATTTATAACCACGCCTTTCCAGTTAATGCAATTTAAGCTTTGTTAATCTTTCTTCATATGAAAGATTTCTAATTTAGGGTTTTAACTTAGTCATCCTACACTGGACACGTTCAAGTGAATTTATATCCATTCTATAGGACAGCGACCAAAACTGAACTGAATAATCTAAATTGGGCCTAACCAGAGCGAGATATAGCTGAAGAACCACATCAGGTCTCTTGTTACTAAAGCTTCGATAAATAAATCCCAGTGTCCAATTTGCCTTATTACGAACATTCATGCATTGATCCTATTGTTTTAATTCTTACTAATCATAACTCCCAGATCCCTTTCGCAATCTCAACACCATCTAGCTCGTATCTTGTAACTCATCATTACCTAGCACTCAGAACTTTGCATTTATCCAGCATTAAACTGTACCTGACAATCTCTCTCTCTCTCATCTCTCTCTCCTCTCTCTTTTTATAAAATAAATAATAAAAAACACTGTTGTTGTTGTTTCAGATTTAGCTACTCAGAACGAAGTGTTCCATGTAGCATGGACTTTGGTGAGCCCGTAAATATATTTAATATCACGATTGTTATTCCTATATGTACTCAGGCTCAGGTCAATCACCTCACTTACACAACTCTTGGGGTATATATAAAAGGATCCCGCTCCTTGAATAATTCAGTCTAGTTCTTAGCACAGACCAGAAAAATACGTTTGTGGACGCACAATTTACGTGTTTTTCAATATTTTGCCAAAACATATCTTGGAAAAACTTTACTCATTAGTCTGTGAATTCTAACCGATATTAAGAAAAATAATAGATTTTCCTGTAACGCAACAGGTCCAATATACAGAGCAATGCAGAAATTATATACGAATGTTGTATTCGCAAACCAACTAGGCCAAAAAGAGTATGTGCTCCGATAAAGAAGACTCTAGGCTCGCAAGCAAATTTCCAACAGAAGGAGGAAAAGGTCGTAATCGACAATAAGGCAAAAACAAGCGATAAACAAAATCAGTCTACAGATGTACCAATGAAAAAAAGAAATGATACGCTGGTCACAAGCCTCGATAAGAAGATCATTACTTTGAATGATTCCATCAAAAGTAATAAGCAAACTCCCTGCACTTCATTTGATATGACGATACAAAATTTTGAGCAAAACCGCACCGAATATTTGCAGCCCAAAAAGCGAGCTAGAAAGATGACGGTAACAATCCCGAGGATTCATGCAAAAAGCCAAGATTGATCAAACCCAACGACCAAAACTCCACACGAACAGTTATCTTAATTTAGGGAAATTATTTTGAAATTTAAAAGCTAAACTCCCTATATACAATTTTAAATGTAAAATTGTATGTCTGATGGAATATGATTTTTTAATAAAGATTTAAAAGAATTGTTTGTATAATGTGCCTTCGAATTTTTTAATGTAGAGAGATAGAAATTTGTGATCGGTATTTACCTCTGTCTGCTCTAAATCTTTGCTGCTCATGCAATATATTTCCATTACATCGATTTTTGTTTTGAGTTCATGTATTTAACTGGAAATTTTTACTTCTTGTCATACTAATACAGCCTTTTATATGTTTCGCTAAAGGTCTGCTCTGAATAAGGAAGCAAAGAATACTAACATAAGGTGAAAAAACTAGTGGTGACATATTAGAGGTGTACAAGTTGACGAATGGGAATAACAAAAGGGGGATAATAATAGGGTATTAAAGGAATCAAAACAAAATAGAACTCGAAAAAAGGTTATAAATTGGACATGTTTAGATTTAGGAAAGACCTTGATAAATACTGGTTCGGTTGTTGATTTGTTGAGCAAATTACTGCATAACACATAAGAACATAAGAACGAAGGTAACTGCAGAAGGCCTATTGGCCCATACGAGGCACCTCCTATTTATAACAAACCCAATCCCTCTCATATACATGTCCAACCCATGCTTGAAACAGTCGAGGAACCCCACCTCCACTGCGTTTCATGGTAATTGGTTCCACAAATCAACAACCCTGTTACCGAACCAGTATTTACCCAAGTCTTTCCTAAATCTAAACTTATCCAATTGTTTCGCATTCTTTCGTGTGTTGATACTTTTAATACTCCATTAATATCCCCTGTATTATATCCATTCATCCACTTGTAAACCTTAATCATGTCACCCCCTAACTCTTCGCCTTTCCCGTGAATGCAGTTTAAGCTTTGTTAATCTTTATTCATATGAAAGATTTCTAATTTGGGGAATTAACTTTGTCATCCTAAGCTTGACACGTTCAAGAGAGTTTATATCCATTCTATGGTACGGAGACCAAAACCTGACCTGCATAATCTAAATGGGGCCTAACTAGAGCAAGATATACCTGAAGAACCACACCAGATGTCCTTTTACTAACGCTTCGATTAATAAATCACAGTGTCCTATTTGCCTTATTACGAACATTCGTAGCATTGATCCTTAGGTTTTAAACTGTTACTAATCAAATCTCTCAGATCCCTTCAGCAATCTCATCACCATCTAGCTTGTATCTTATTAATATAAGAACAAAGGTAACTGCAGAAGGCCTATTGGCCCATACGAGACAGCTTCTATTTATAACCACGCCTTCCAGTTAATGCAATTTAAGCTTTGTTAATCTTTCTTCATATGAAAGATTTCTAATTTAGGGTTTTAACTTAGTCATCCTACACTGGACACGTTCAAGTGAATTTATATCCATTCTATAGGACAGCGAACCAAAACTGAACTGAATAATCTAAATTGGGCCTAACCAGAGCGAGATATAGCTGAAGAACCACATCAGGTCTCTTGTTACTAAAGCTTCGATAAATAAATCCCAGTGTCCAATTTGCCTTATTACGAACATTCATGCATTGATCCTATTGTTTTAAATTCTTACTAATCATAACTCCCAGATCCCTTTCGCAATCTCAACACCATCTAGCTCGTATCTTGTAACTCATCATTACCTAGCCTCAGAACTTTGCATTTATCAGCATTAAACTGTACCTGACAATCTCTCTCTCTCTCTCTCTCTCTCTCTCTCTCTCTCTCTCTCTCTCTCTCTCTCTCTCTCTCTCTCTCTCTCTCTCTCTCTCTCTCTCTCTCTCTCTCTCTCTCTTTATAAAATAAATAATAAAAACACTGTTGTTGTTGTTTCAGATTTAGCTACTCAGAACGAAGTGTCCATGTAGCATGGACTTTGGTGAGCCCGTAAATATATTTAATATCACTATTGTTATTCCTATATGTACTCAGGCTCAGGTCAATCACCTCACTTACACAACTCTTAGGGTATATATAAAAGGATCCCGCTCCTTGAATAATTCAGTCTAGTTCTTAGCACAGACCAGAAAATACGTTTGTGGACGCACAATTTACGTGTTTTTCAATATTTTGCCAAAACATATCTTGGAAAAACTTTACTCATTAGTCTGTGAATTCTAACCGATATTAAGAAAAATAATAGATTTTCCTGTAACGCAACAGGTCCAATATACAGAGCAATGGCAGAAATTATATACGAATGTTGTATTCGCAAACCAACTAGGCCAAAAAGAGTATGTGCTCCGATAAAGAAGACTCTAGGCTCGCAAGCAAATTTCCAACAGAAGGAGGAAAAGGTCGTAATCGACAATAAGGCAAAAACAAGCGATAAACAAAATCAGTCTACAGAATGTACCAATGAAAAAAGAAATGATACGCTGGTCACAAGCCTCGATAAGAAGATCATTACTTTGAATGATTCCATCAAAAGTAATAAGCAAACTCCCTGCACTTCATTTGATATGACGATACAAAATTTTGAGCAAAACCGCACCGAATATTTGCAGCCCAAAAAGCGAGCTAGAAAAGATGACGGTAACAATCCCGAGGATTCATGCAAAAAGCCAAGATTGATCAAACCCAACGACCAAAACTCCAGACGAACAGTTATCTTAATTTAGGGAAATTATTTTGAAATTTAAAAGCTAAACTCCCTATATACAATTTTAAATGTAAAAATTGTATGTCTGATGGAATATGATTTTTAATAAAGATTTAAAAGAATTGTTTGTATAATGTGCCTTCGAATTTTTTAATGTAGAGAGATAGAAATTTGTGATCGGTATTTACCTCTGTCTGCTCTAAATCTTTGCTGCTCATGCAATATATTTCCATTACATCGATTTTGTTTTGAGTTCATGTATTTAACTGGAAATTTTTACTTCTTGTCATACTAATACAGCCTTTTATATGTTTCGCTAAAGGTCTGCTCTGAATAGGAAAGCAAAGAATACTAACATAAGGTGAAAAACTAGTGGTGACATATTAGAAGTGTACAAGTTGACGAATGGGAATAACAAAAGGGGGATAATAATAGGGTATTAAAGGAATCAAAACAAAATAGAACTCGAAAAAAGGTTATAAATTGGACATGTTTAGATTTAGGAAAGACCTTGATAAATACTGGTTCGGTTGTTGATTTGTTGAGCAAATTACTGCATAACACATAAGAACGAAGGTAACTGCAGAAGGCCTATTGGCCCATACGAGGCACCTCCTATTTATAACAACCCAATCCCTCTCATATACATGTCCAACCCATGCTTGAAACAGTCGAGGAACCCCACCTCCACTGCGTTTCATGGTAATTGGTTCCACAAATCAACAACCCTGTTACCGAACCAGTATTTACCCAAGTCTTTCCTAAATCTAAACTTATCCAATTGTTTCGCATTCTTTCGTGTGTTGATACTTTTAATACTCCATTAATATCCCCTGTATTATATCCATTCATCCACTTGTAAACCTTAATCATGTCACCCCCTAACTCTTCGCCTTTCCCGTGAATGCAGTTTAAGCTTTGTTAATCTTTATTCATATGAAAGATTTCTAATTTGGGGAATTAACTTTGTCATCCTAAGCTTGACACGTTCAAGAGAAGTTATATCCATTCTATGGTACGGAGACCAAAACTGACCTGCATAATCTAAATGGGGCCTAACTAGGAGCAAGATATACCTGAAGAACCACACCAGATGTCCTTTTACTAACGCTTCGATTAATAAATCACAGTGTCCTATTTGCCTTATTACGAACATTCGTGCATTGATTCCTTAGGTTTTAAACTGTTACTAATCAAATCTCTCAGATCCCTTCAGCAATCTCATCACCATCTAGCTTGTATCTTATTAATATAAGAACAAAGGTAACTGCAGAAGGCCTATTGGCCCATACGAGACAGCTTCTATTTATAACCACGCCTTTCCAGTTAATGCAATTTAAGCTTTGTTAATCTTTCTTCATATGAAAGATTTCTAATTTAGGGTTTTAACTTAGTCATCCTACACTGGACACGTTCAAGTGAATTTATATACATTCTATAGGACAGCGACCAAAACTGAACTGAATAATCTAAATTGGGCCTAACCAGAGCGAGATATAGCTGAAGAACCACATCAGGTCTCTTGTTACTAAAGCTTCGATAAATAAAATCCCAGTGTCCAATTTGCCTTATTACGAACATTCATGCATTGATCCTATTGTTTTAAATTCTTACTAATCATAACTCCCAGATCCCTTTCGCAATCTCAACACCATCTAGCTCGTATCTTGTAACTCATCATTACCTAGCCTCAGAACTTTGCATTTATCAGCATTAAACTGTACCTGACAATCTCTCTCTCTCTCTCTCTCTCATCTCTCTCTCTCTCTCTCTCTCTCTCTCTCTCTCTCTCTCTCTCTCTCTCTCTCTCTCTCTCTCTCTCCTCTCTCTCTCTCTCTCTCTCTCTCTCTCTCTCTCTCTCTCTCTCTCTCTCTTTTATAAAATAAATAATAAAAACACTGTTGTTGTTGTTTCAGATTTAGCTACTCAGAACGAAGTGTCCATGTAGCATGGACTTTGGTGAGCCCGTAAATATATTTAATATCACTATTGTTATTCCTATATGTGCTCCAGGTCAATCACCTCACTTACACAACTCTTGGGGTATATTAAAAGGATCCCGCTCCCTGAATAATTCAGTCTAGTTCTTAGCACAGACCAGAAAATACGTTTGTGGACTGCATAATTTACGTGTTTTTCAATATTTTGCCAAAACATATCTTGGAAAAACTTTACTCATTAGTCTGTGAATTCTAAACCGATATTAAGAAAAATAATAGATTTTCCTGTAACGCAACAGGTCCAATATACAGAGCAATGGCAGAAATTATATACGAATGTTGTATTCGCAAACCAACTAGGCCAAAAAGAGTATGTGCTCCGATAAAGAAGGACTCTAGGCTCGCAAGCAAATTTCCAACAGAAGGAGGAAAAGGTCGTAATCGACAATAAGGCAAAAACAAGCGATAAACAAAACTCAGTCTACAGATGTACCAATGAAAAAAAGAAATGATACGCTGGTCACAAGCCTCGATAAGAAGATCATTACTTTGAATGATTCCATCAAAAGTAATAAGCAAACTCCCTGCACTTCATTTGATATGACGATACAAAATTTTGAGCAAAACCGCACCGAATATTTGCAGCCCAAAAAGCGAGCTAGAAAAGATGACGGTAACAATCCCGAGGATTCATGCAAAAAGCCAAGATTGATCAAACCCAACGACCAAAACTCCAGACGAACAGTTATCTTAATTTAGGGAAATTATTTTGAAATTTAAAAGCTAAACTCCCTATATACAATTTTAAATGTAAAATTGTATGTCTGATGGAATATGATTTTTTAATAAAGATTTAAAAGATTTGTTTGTATAATGTGCCTTCGAATTTTTTAATGTAGAGAGAGAAATTTGTGATCGGTATTTACCTCTGTCAGCTCTAAATCTTTGCTGCTCATGCAATATATTTCCATTACATCGATTTTTGTTTTGAGTTCATGTATTTAACTGGAAATTTTTACTTCTTGTCATACTAATACAGCCTTTTATATGTTTCGCTAAAGGTCTGCTCTGAATAAGGAAAGCAAAGAATACTAACATAAGGTGAAAAACTAGTGGTGACATATTAGAGGTGTACAAGTTGACGAATGGGAATAACAAAAGGGGGGATAATAATAGGGTATTAAAGGAATCAAAACAAAATAGAACTCGAAAAAAAGGTTATAAATTGGACATGTTTAGATTTAGGAAAGACCTTGATAAATACTGGTTCGGTTGTTGATTTGTTGTGCAAATTACTGCATAACACATAAGAACATAAGAACGAAGGTAACTGCAGAAGGCCTATTGGCCCATACGAGGCACCTCCTATTTATAACAACCCAATCCCTCTCATATCCATGTCCAACCCATGCTTGAAACAGTCGAGGAACCCCACCTCCACTGCGTTTCATGGTAATTGGTTCCACAAATCAACAACCCTGTTACCGAACCAGTATTTACCCAAGTCTTTCCTAAATCTAAACTTATCCAATTGTTTCGCATTCTTTCGTGTGTTGATACTTTTAATACTCCATTAATATTCCCCTGTATTATATCCATTCATCCACTTGTAAACCTTAATCATGTCACCCCCTAACTCTTCGCCTTTCCCGTGAATGCAGTTTAAGCTTTGTTAATCTTTATTCATATGAAAGATTTCTAATTTGGGGAATTAACTTTGTCATCCTAAGCTTGACACGTTCAAGAGAATTTATATCCATTCTATGGTACGGAGACCAAAACTGACCTGCATAATCTAAATGGGGCCTAACTAGAGCAAGATATACCTGAAGAAACCACACCAGATGTCCTTTTACTAACGCTTCGATTAATAAATCACAGTGTCCTATTTGCCTTATTACGAACATTCGTGCATTGATCCTTAGGTTTTAAACTGTTACTAATCAAATCTCTTAGATCCCTTCAGCAATCTCATCACCATCTAGCTTGTATCTTATTAATATAAGAACAAAGGTAACTGCAGAAGGCCTATTGGCCCATACGAGACAGCTTCTATTTATAACCACGCCTTTCCAGTTAATGCAATTTAAGCTTTGTTAATCTTTCTTCATATGAAAGATTTCTAATTTAGGGTTTTAACTTAGTCATCCTACACTGGACACGTTCAAGTGAATTTATATCCATTCTATAGGACAGCGACCAAAACTGAACTGAATAATCTAAATTGGGCCTAACCAGAGCGAGATATAGCTGAAGAACCACATCAGGTCTCTTGTTACTAAAGCTTCGATAAATAAATCCCAGTGTCCAATTTGCCTTATTACGAACATTCATGCATTGATCCTATTGTTTTAAATTCTTACTAATCATAACTCCCAGATCCTTTCGCAATCTCAACACCATCTAGCTCGTATCTTGTAACTCATCATTACCTAGCCTCAGAACTTTGCATTTATCAGCATTAACTGTACCTGACAATCTCTCTCTCTCTCTCTCTCTCTCTCTCTCTCTCTCTCCTCTCTCCTCTCTCTCTCTCTCTCTCTCTCTCTCTCCTCTCTCTCTCTCTCTCTCTCTCTCTCTCTCTCTCTCTCTCTCTCTCTCTCTCTCTCTCTTTTATAAAATAAATATAAAAACACTGTTGTTGTTGTTTCAGATTTAGCTACTCAGAACGAAGTGTCCATGTAGCATGGACTTTGGTGAGCCCGTAAATATATTTAATATCACTATTGTTATTCCTATATGTGCTCAGGTCAATCACCTCACTTACACAACTCTTGGGTATATTTAAAAGGATCCCGCTCCCTGAATAATTCAGTCTAGTTCTTAGCACAGACCAGAAAATACGTTTGTGGATGCATAATTTACGTGTTTTTCAATATTTTGCCAAAACATATCTTGGAAAAACTTTACTCATTAGTCTGTGAATTCTAACCGATATTAAGAAAAATAATAGATTTTCCTGTAACGCAACAGGTCCAATATACAGAGCAATGGCAGAAATTATATACGAATGTTGTATTCGCAAACCAACTAGGCCAAAAAGAGTATGTGCTCCGATAAAGAAGACTCTAGGCTCGCAAGCAAATTTCCAACAGAAGGAGGAAAAGGTCGTAATCGACAATAAGGCAAAAACAAGCGATAAACAAAATCAGTCTACAGATGTACCAATGAAAAAAAGAAATGATACGCTGGTCACAAGCCTCGATAAGAAGATCATTACTTTGAATGATTCCATCAAAAGTAATAAGCAAACTCCCTGCACTTCATTTGATATGACGATACAAAATTTTGAGCAAAACCGCACCGAATATTTGCAGCCCAAAAGCGAGCTAGAAAAGATGACGGTAACAATCCCGAGGATTCATGCAAAAAGCCAAGATTGATCAAACCCAACGACCAAAACTCCAGACGAACAGTTATCTTAATTTAGGGAAATTATTTTGAAATTTAAAAGCTAAACTCCCTATATACAATTTTAAATGTAAAAATTGTATGTCTGATGGAATATGATTTTTTAATAAAGATTTAAAAGATTGTTTGTATAATGTGCCTTCGAATTTTTAATGTAGAGAGAGAAATTTGTGATCGGTAATTTACCTCTGTCAGCTCTAAATCTTTGCTGCTCATGCAATATATTTCCATTACATCGATTTTTGTTTTGAGTTCATGTATTTAACTGAAATTTTTACTTCTTGTCATACTAATACAGCCTTTTATATGTTTCGCTAAAGGTCTGCTCTGAATAAGGAAAGGCAAAGAATACTAACATAAGGTGAAAAACTAGTGGTGACATATTAGAGGTGTACAAGTTGACGAATGGGAATAACAAAAGGGGGATAATAATAGGGTATTAAAGGAATCAAAACAAAATAGAAACTCGAAAAAAAGGTTATAAATTGGACATGTTTAGATTTAGGAAAGACCTTGATAAATACTGGTTCGGTTGTTGATTTGTTGTGCAAATTACTGCATAACACATAAGAACATAAGAACGAAGGTAACTGCAGAAGGCCTATTGGCCCATACGAGGCACCTCCTATTTATAACAACCCAATCCCTCTCATATACATGTCCAACCCATGCTTGAAAACAGTCGAGGAACCCCACCTCCACTGCGTTTCATGGTAATTGGTTCCACAAATCAACAACCCTGTTACCGAACCAGTATTTACCCAAGTCTTTCCTAAATCTAAACTTATCCAATTGTTTCGCATTCTTTCGTGTGTTGATACTTTTAATACTCCATTAATATCCCCTGTATTATATCCATTCATCCACTTGTAAACCTTAATCATGTCACCCCCTAACTCTTCGCCTTTCCCGTGAATGCAGTTTAAGCTTTGTTAATCTTTATTCATATGAAAGATTTCTAATTTGGGGAATTAACTTTGTCCATCCTAAGCTTGACACGTTCAAGAGAATTTATATCCATTCTATGGTACGGAGACCAAAACTGACCTGCATAATCTAAATGGGGCCTAACTAGAGCAAGATATACCTGAAGAACCACACCAGATGTCCTTTTACTAACGCTTCGATTAATAAATCACAGTGTCCTATTTGCCTTATTACGAACATTCGTGCATTGATCCTTAGGTTTTAAACTGTACTAATCAAATCTCTAGATCCCTTCAGCAATCTCATCACCATCTAGCTTGTATCTTATTAATATAAGAACAAAGGTAACTGCAGAAGGCCTATTGGCCCATACGAGACAGCTTCTATTTATAACCACGCCTTTCCAGTTAATGCAATTTAAGCTTGTTAATCTTTCTTCATATGAAAGATTTCTAATTTAGGGTTTTAACTTAGTCATCCTACACTGGACACGTTCAAGTGAATTTATATCCATTCTATAGGACAGCGACCAAAACTGAACTGAATAATCTAAATTGGGCCTAACCAGAGCGAGATATAGCTGAAGAACCACATCAGGTCTCTTGTTACTAAAGCTTCGATAAATAAATCCCAGTGTCCAATTTGCCTTATTACGAACATTCATGCATTGATCCTATTGTTTTAAATTCTTACTAATCATAACTCCCAGATCCCTTTCGCAATCTCAACACCATCTAGCTCGTATCTTGTAACTCATCATTACCTAGCCTCAGAACTTTGCATTTATCAGCATTAAACTGTACCTGACAATCTCTCTCTCTCTCTCTCTCTCTCTCTCTCTCTCTCTCTCTCTCTCTCTCTCTCTCTCTCCTCTCCTCTCTCTCTCTCTCTCTCTCTCTCTCTCTCTCTCTCTCTCTCTCTCTCTCTCTTTATAAAATAATAATAAAAACACTGTTGTTGTTGTTTCAGATTTAGCTACTCAGAACGAAGTGTCCATGTAGCATGGACTTTGGTGAGCCCGTAAATATATTTAATATCACTATTGTTATTCCTATATGTGCTCAGGTCAATCACCTCACTTACACAACTCTTGGGGTATATTTAAAAGGATCCCGCTCCCTGAATAATTCAGTCTAGTTCTTAGCACAGACCAGAAAATACGTTTGTGGATGCATAATTTACGTGTTTTTCAATATTTTGCCAAAACATATCTTGGAAAAACTTTACTCATTAGTCTGTGAATTCTAACCGATATTAAGAAAAATAATAGATTTTCCTGTAACGCAACAGGTCCAATATACAGAGCAATGGCAGAAATTATATACGAATGTTGTATTCGCAAACCAACTAGGCCAAAAAGAGTATGTGCTCCGATAAAGAAGACTCTAGGCTCGCAAGCAAATTTCCAACAGAAGGAGGAAAAGGTCGTAATCGACAATAAGGCAAAAACAAGCGATAAACAAAATCAGTCTACAGATGTACCAATGAAAAAAAGAAATGATACGCTGGTCACAAGCCTCGATAAGAAGATCATTACTTTGAATGATTCCATCAAAAGTAATAAGCAAACTCCCTGCACTTCATTTGATATGACGATACAAAATTTTGAGCAAAACCGCACCGAATATTTGCAGCCCAAAAAGCGAGCTAGAAAAGATGACGGTAACAATCCCGAGGATTCATGCAAAAAGCCAAGATTGATCAAACCCAACGACCAAAACTCCAGACGAACAGTTATCTTAATTTAGGGAAATTATTTTGAAATTTAAAAGCTAAACTCCCTATATACAATTTTAAATGTAAAAATTGTATGTCTGATGGAATATGATTTTTTAATAAAGATTTAAAAGATTTGTTTGTATAATGTGCCTTCGAATTTTTTAATGTAGAGAGAGAAATTTGTGATCGGTATTTACCTCTGTCAGCTCTAAATCTTTGCTGCTCATGCAATATATTTCCATTACATCGATTTTTGTTTTGAGTTCATGTATTTAACTGGAAATTTTTACTTCTTGTCATACTAATACAGCCTTTTATGTTTCGCTAAAGGTCTGCTCTGAATAAGGAAAGCAAAGAATACTAACATAAGGTGAAAAACTAGTGGTGACATATTAGAGGTGTACAAGTTGACGAATGGGAATAACAAAAGGGGGATAATAATAGGGTATTAAAGGAATCAAAACAAAATAGAACTCGAAAAAAAGGTTATAAATTGGACATGTTTAGATTTAGGAAAGACCTTGATAAATACTGGTTCGGTTGTTGATTTGTTGTGCAAATTACTGCATAACACATAAGAACATAAGAACGAAGGTAACTGCAGAAGGCCTATTGGCCCATACGAGGCACCTCCTATTTATAACAACCCAATCCCTCTCATATACATGTCCAACCCATGCTTGAAACAGTCGAGGAACCCCACCTCCACTGCGTTTCATGGTAATTGGTTCCACAAATCAACAACCCTGTTACCGAACCAGTATTTACCCAAGTCTTTCCTAAATCTAAACTTATCCAATTGTTTCGCATTCTTTCGTGTGTTGATACTTTTAATACTCCATTAATATCCCCTGTATTATATCCATTCATCCACTTGTAAACCTTAATCATGTCACCCCCTAACTCTTCGCCTTTCCCGTGAATGCAGTTTAAGCTTTGTTAATCTTTATTCATATGAAAGATTTCTAATTTGGGGAATTAACTTTGTCATCCTAAGCTTGACACGTTCAAGAGAATTTATATCCATTCTATGGTACGGAGACCAAAACTGACCTGCATAATCTAAATGGGGCCTAACTAGAGCAAGATATACCTGAAGAACCACACCAGATGTCCTTTTACTAACGCTTCGATTAATAAATCACAGTGTCCTATTTGCCTTATTACGAACATTCGTGCATTGATCCTTAGGTTTTAAACTGTTACTAATCAAATCTCTTAGATCCCTTCAGCAATCTCATCACCATCTAGCTTGTATCTTATTAATATAAGAACAAAGGTAACTGCAGAAGGCCTATTGGCCCATACGAGACAGCTTCTATTTATAACCACGCCTTTCCAGTTAATGCAATTTAAGCTTTGTTAATCTTTCTTCATATGAAAGATTTCTAATTTAGGGTTTTAACTTAGTCATCCTACACTGGACACGTTCAAGTGAATTTATATCCATTCTATAGGACAGCGACCAATACTGAACTGAATAATCTAAATTGGGCCTAACCAGAGCGAGATATAGCTGAAGAACCACATCAGGTCTCTTGTTACTAAAGCTTCGATAAATAAATCCCAGTGTCCAATTTGCCTTATTACGAACATTCATGCATTGATCCTATTGTTTTAAATTCTTACTAATCATAACTCCCAGATCCCTTTCGCAATCTCAACACCATCTAGCTCGTATCTTGTAACTCATCATTACCTAGCCTCAGAACTTTGCATTTATCAGCATTAAACTGTACCTGACAATCTCTCTCTCTCTCTCTCTCTCTCTCTCTCTCTCTCTCTCTCTCTCTCTCTCTCTCTCTCTCTCTCTCTCTCTCTCTCTCTCTTTTATAAAATAAATAATAAAAACACTGTTGTTGTTGTTTCAGATTTAGCTACTCAGAAAGAAGTGTCCATGTAGCATGGACTTTGGTGAGCCCGTAAATATATTTAATATCACTATTGTTATTCCTATATGTGCTCAGGTCAATCACCTCACTTACACAACTCTTGGGGTATATATAAAAGGATCCCGCTCCTTGAATAATTCAGTCTAGTTCTTAGCACAGACCAGAAAATACGTTTGTGGACGCATAATTTACGTGTTTTTCAATATTTTGCCAAAACATATCTTGGAAAAACTTTACTCATTAGTCTGTGAATTCTAACCGATATTAAGAAAAATAATAGATTTTCCTGTAACGCAACAGGTCCATTATACAGAGCAATGGCAGAAATTATATACGAATGTTGTATTCGCAAAACAACTAGGCCAAAAAGAGTATGTGCTCCGATAAAGAAGACTCTAGGCTCGCAAGCAAATTTCCAACAGAAGGAGGAAAAGGTCGTAATCGACAATAAGGCAAAAACAAGCGATAAACAAAATCAGTCTACAGATGTACCAATGAAAAAAAGAAATGATACGCTGGTCACAAGCCTCGATAAGAAGATCATTACTTTGAATGATTCCATCAAAAGTAATAAGCAAACTCCCTGCACTTCATTTGATATGACGATACAAAATTTTGAGCAAAACCGCACCGAATATTTGCAGCCCAAAAAGCGAGCTAGAAAAGATGACGGTAACAATCCCGAGGATTCATGCAAAAAGCCAAGATTGATCAAACCCAATGACCAAAACTCCAGACGAACAGTTATCTTAATTTAGGGAAATTATTTTGAAATTTAAAAGCTAAACTCCCTATATACAATTTTAAATGTAAAAATTTTATGTCTGATGGAATATGATTTTTTAATAAAGATTTAAAAGAATTGTTTGTATAATGTGCCTTCGAATTTTTTAATGTAGAGAGATAGAAATTTGTGATCGGTATTTACCTTTGTCTGCTGTAAATCTTTGCTGCTCATGCAATATATTTCCATTACATCGATTTTTGTTTTGAGTTCATGTATTTAACTGGAAATTTTTACTTCTTGTCATACTAATACAGCCTTTTATATGTTTCGCTAAAGGTCTGCTCTGAATAAGGAAAGCAAAGAATACTAACATAAGGTGAAAAACTAGTGGTGACATATTAGAGGTGTACAAGTTGACGAATGGGAATAACAAAAGGGGGATAATAATAGGGTATTAAAGGAATCAAAACAAAATAGAACTCGAAAAAAAGGTTATAAATTGGACATGTTTAGATTTAGGAAAGACCTTGATAAATACTGGTTCGGTTGTTGATTTGTTGAGCAAATTACTGCATAACACATAAGAACATAAGAACGAAGGTAACTGCAGAAGGCCTATTGGCCCATACGAGGCACCTCCTATTTATAACAACCCAATCCCTCTCATATATATGTCCAACCCATGCTTGAAACAGTCGAGGAACCCCACCTCCACTGCGTTTCATGGTAATTGGTTCCACAAATCAACAACCCTGTTACCGAACCAGTATTTACCCAAGTCTTTCCTAAATCTAAACTTATCCAATTGTTTCGCATTCTTTCGTGTGTTGATACTTTTAATACTCCATTAATATCCCCTGTATTATATCCATTCATCCACTTGTAAACCTTAATCATGTCACCCCCTAACTCTTCGCCTTTCCCGTGAATGCAGTTTAAGCTTTGTTAATCTTTATTCATATGAAAGATTTCTAATTTGGGGAATTAACTTTGTCATCCTAAGCTTGACACGTTCAAGAGAATTTATATCCATTCTATGGTACGGAGACCAAAACTGACCTGCATAATCTAAATGGGGCCTAACTAGAGCAAGATATACCTGAAGAACCACACCAGATGTCCTTTTACTAACGCTTCGATTAATAAATCACAGTGTCCTATTTGCCTTATTACGAACATTCGTGCATTGATCCTTAGGTTTTAAACTGTTACTAATCAAATCTCTCAGATCCCTTCAGCAATCTCATCACCATCTAGCTTGTATCTTATTAATATAAGAACAAAGGTAACTGCAGAAGGCCTATTGGCCCATACGAGACAGCTTCTATTTATAACCACGCCTTTCCAGTTAATGCAATTTAAGCTTTGTTAATCTTTCTTCATATGAAAGATTTCTAATTTAGGGTTTTAACTTAGTCATCCTACACTGGACACGTTCAAGTGAATTTATATCCATTCTATAGGACAGCGACCAATACTGAACTGAATAATCTAAATTGGGCCTAACCAGAGCGAGATATAGCTGAAGAACCACATCAGGTCTCTTGTTACTAAAGCTTCGATAAATAAATCCCAGTGTCCAATTTGCCTTATTACGAACATTCATGCATTGATCCTATTGTTTTAAATTCTTACTAATCATAACTCCCAGATCCCTTTCGCAATCTCAACACCATCTAGCTCGTATCTTGTAACTCATCATTACCTAGCCTCAGAACTTTGCATTTATCAGCATTAAACTGTACCTGACAATCTCTCTCTCTCTCTCTCTCTCTCTCTCTCTCTCTCTCTCTCTCTCTCTCTCTCTCTCTCTCTCTCTCTCTCTCTCTCTCTCTCTCTCTCTCTCTCTCTCTCTCTCTCTCTCTCTCTCTCTCTCTCTCTCTCTCTTTTATAAAATAAATAATAAAAACACTGTTGTTGTTGTTTCAGATTTAGCTACTCAGAAAGAAGTGTCCATGTAGCATGGACTTTGGTGAGCCCGTAAATATATTTAATATCACTATTGTTATTCCTATATGTGCTCAGGTCAATCACCTCACTTACACAACTCTTGGGGTATATATAAAAGGATCCCGCTCCTTGAATAATTCAGTCTAGTTCTTAGCACAGACCAGAAAATACGTTTGTGGACGCATAATTTACGTGTTTTTCAATATTTTGCCAAAACATATCTTGGAAAAACTTTACTCATTAGTCTGTGAATTCTAACCGATATTAAGAAAAATAATAGGTTTTCCTGTAACGCAACAGGTCCATTATACAGAGCAATGGCAGAAATTATATACGAATGTTGTATTCGCAAAACAACTAGGCCAAAAAGAGTATGTGCTCCGATAAAGAAGACTCTAGGCTCGCAAGCAAATTTCCAACAGAAGGAGGAAAAGGTCGTAATCGACAATAAGGCAAAAACAAGCGATAAACAAAATCAGTCTACAGATGTACCAATGAAAAAAAGAAATGATACGCTGGTCACAAGCCTCGATAAGAAGATCATTACTTTGAATGATTCCATCAAAAGTAATAAGCAAACTCCCTGCACTTCATTTGATATGACGATACAAAATTTTGAGCAAAACCGCACCGAATATTTGCAGCCCAAAAAGCGAGCTAGAAAAGATGACGGTAACAATCCCGAGGATTCATGCAAAAAGCCAAGATTGATCAAACCCAACGACCAAAACTCCAGACGAACAGTTATCTTAATTTAGGGAAATTATTTTGAAATTTAAAAGCTAAACTCCCTATATACAATTTTAAATGTAAAAATTGTATGTCTGATGGAATATGATTTTTTAATAAAGATTTAAAAGAATTGTTTGTATAATGTGCCTTCGAATTTTTTAATGTAGAGAGATAGAAATTTGTGATCGGTATTTACCTTTGTCTGCTGTAAATCTTTGCTGCTCATGCAATATATTTCCATTACATCGATTTTTGTTTTGAGTTCATGTATTTAACTGGAAATTTTTACTTCTTGTCATACTAATACAGCCTTTTATATGTTTCGCTAAAGGTCTGCTCTGAATAAGGAAAGCAAAGAATACTAACATAAGGTGAAAAACTAGTGGTGACATATTAGAGGTGTACAAGTTGACGAATGGGAATAACAAAAGGGGGATAATAATAGGGTATTAAAGGAATCAAAACAAAATAGAACTCGAAAAAAAGGTTATAAATTGGACATGTTTAGATTTAGGAAAGACCTTGATAAATACTGGTTCGGTTGTTGATTTGTTGAGCAAATTACTGCATAACACATAAGAACATAAGAACGAAGGTAACTGCAGAAGGCCTATTGGCCCATACGAGGCACCTCCTATTTATAACAACCCAATCCCTCTCATATATATGTCCAACCCATGCTTGAAACAGTCGAGGAACCCCACCTCCACTGCGTTTCATGGTAATTGGTTCCACAAATCAACAACCCTGTTACCGAACCAGTATTTACCCAAGTCTTTCCTAAATCTAAACTTATCCAATTGTTTCGCATTCTTTCGTGTGTTGATACTTTTAATACTCCATTAATATCCCCTGTATTATATCCATTCATCCACTTGTAAACCTTAATCATGTCACCCCCTAACTCTTCGCCTTTCCCGTGAATGCAGTTTAAGCTTTGTTAATCTTTATTCATATGAAAGATTTCTAATTTGGGGAATTAACTTTGTCATCCTAAGCTTGACACGTTCAAGAGAATTTATATCCATTCTATGGTACGGAGACCAAAACTGACCTGCATAATCTAAATGGGGCCTAACTAGAGCAAGATATACCTGAAGAACCACACCAGATGTCCTTTTACTAACGCTTCGATTAATAAATCACAGTGTCCTATTTGCCTTATTACGAACATTCGTGCATTGATCCTTAGGTTTTAAACTGTTACTAATCAAATCTCTCAGATCCCTTCAGCAATCTCATCACCATCTAGCTTGTATCTTATTAATATAAGAACAAAGGTAACTGCAGAAGGCCTATTGGCCCATACGAGACAGCTTCTATTTATAACCACGCCTTTCCAGTTAATGCAATTTAAGCTTTGTTAATCTTTCTTCATATGAAAGATTTCTAATTTAGGGTTTTAACTTAGTCATCCTACACTGGACACGTTCAAGTGAATTTATATCCATTCTATAGGACAGCGACCAATACTGAACTGAATAATCTAAATTGGGCCTAACCAGAGCGAGATATAGCTGAAGAACCACATCAGGTCTCTTGTTACTAAAGCTTCGATAAATAAATCCCAGTGTCCAATTTGCCTTATTACGAACATTCATGCATTGATCCTATTGTTTTAAATTCTTACTAATCATAACTCCCAGATCCCTTTCGCAATCTCAACACCATCTAGCTCGTATCTTGTAACTCATCATTACCTAGCCTCAGAACTTTGCATTTATCAGCATTAAACTGTACCTGACAATCTCTCTCTCTCTCTCTCTCTCTCTCTCTCTCTCTCTCTCTCTCTCTCTCTCTCTCTCTCTCTCTCTCTCTCTCTCTCTCTCTCTCTCTCTCTCTCTCTCTCTCTCTCTCTCTCTCTCTCTCTCTCTCTCTCTCTCTCTCTCTCTCTCTCTCTCTCTCTCTCTCTCTCTCTCTCTCTCTCTCTTTTATAAAATAAATAATAAAAACACTGTTGTTGTTGTTTCAGATTTAGCTACTCAGAAAGAAGTGTCCATGTAGCATGGACTTTGGTGAGCCCGTAAATATATTTAATATCACTATTGTTATTCCTATATGTGCTCAGGTCAATCACCTCACTTACACAACTCTTGGGGTATATATAAAAGGATCCCGCTCCTTGAATAATTCAGTCTAGTTCTTAGCACAGACCAGAAAATACGTTTGTGGACGCATAATTTACGTGTTTTTCAATATTTTGCCAAAACATATCTTGGAAAAACTTTACTCATTAGTCTGTGAATTCTAACCGATATTAAGAAAAATAATAGATTTTCCTGTAACGCAACAGGTCCATTATACAGAGCAATGGCAGAAATTATATACGAATGTTGTATTCGCAAAACAACTAGGCCAAAAAGAGTATGTGCTCCGATAAAGAAGACTCTAGGCTCGCAAGCAAATTTCCAACAGAAGGAGGAAAAGGTCGTAATCGACAATAAGGCAAAAACAAGCGATAAACAAAATCAGTCTACAGATGTACCAATGAAAAAAAGAAATGATACGCTGGTCACAAGCCTCGATAAGAAGATCATTACTTTGAATGATTCCATCAAAAGTAATAAGCAAACTCCCTGCACTTCATTTGATATGACGATACAAAATTTTGAGCAAAACCGCACCGAATATTTGCAGCCCAAAAAGCGAGCTAGAAAAGATGACGGTAACAATCCCGAGGATTCATGCAAAAAGCCAAGATTGATCAAACCCAACGACCAAAACTCCAGACGAACAGTTATCTTAATTTAGGGAAATTATTTTGAAATTTAAAAGCTAAACTCCCTATATACAATTTTAAATGTAAAAATTGTATGTCTGATGGAATATGATTTTTTAATAAAGATTTAAAAGAATTGTTTGTATAATGTGCCTTCGAATTTTTTAATGTAGAGAGATAGAAATTTGTGATCGGTATTTACCTTTGTCTGCTGTAAATCTTTGCTGCTCATGCAATATATTTCCATTACATCGATTTTTGTTTTGAGTTCATGTATTTAACTGGAAATTTTTACTTCTTGTCATACTAATACAGCCTTTTATATGTTTCGCTAAAGGTCTGCTCTGAATAAGGAAAGCAAAGAATACTAACATAAGGTGAAAAACTAGTGGTGACATATTAGAGGTGTACAAGTTGACGAATGGGAATAACAAAAGGGGGATAATAATAGGGTATTAAAGGAATCAAAACAAAATAGAACTCGAAAAAAAGGTTATAAATTGGACATGTTTAGATTTAGGAAAGACCTTGATAAATACTGGTTCGGTTGTTGATTTGTTGAGCAAATTACTGCATAACACATAAGAACATAAGAACGAAGGTAACTGCAGAAGGCCTATTGGCCCATACGAGGCACCTCCTATTTATAACAACCCAATCCCTCTCATATATATGTCCAACCCATGCTTGAAACAGTCGAGGAACCCCACCTCCACTGCGTTTCATGGTAATTGGTTCCACAAATCAACAACCCTGTTACCGAACCAGTATTTACCCAAGTCTTTCCTAAATCTAAACTTATCCAATTGTTTCGCATTCTTTCGTGTGTTGATACTTTTAATACTCCATTAATATCCCCTGTATTATATCCATTCATCCACTTGTAAACCTTAATCATGTCACCCCCTAACTCTTCGCCTTTCCCGTGAATGCAGTTTAAGCTTTGTTAATCTTTATTCATATGAAAGATTTCTAATTTGGGGAATTAACTTTGTCATCCTAAGCTTGACACGTTCAAGAGAATTTATATCCATTCTATGGTACGGAGACCAAAACTGACCTGCATAATCTAAATGGGGCCTAACTAGAGCAAGATATACCTGAAGAACCACACCAGATGTCCTTTTACTAACGCTTCGATTAATAAATCACAGTGTCCTATTTGCCTTATTACGAACATTCGTGCATTGATCCTTAGGTTTAAACTGTTACTAATCAAATCTCTCAGATCCCTTCAGCAATCTCATCACCATCTAGCTTGTATCTTATTAATATAAGAACAAAGGTAACTGCAGAAGGCCTATTGGCCCATACGAGACAGCTTCTATTTATAACCACGCCTTTCCAGTTAATGCAATTTAAGCTTTGTTAATCTTTCTTCATATGAAAGATTTCTAATTTAGGGTTTTAACTTAGTCATCCTACACTGGACACGTTCAAGTGAATTTATATCCATTCTATAGGACAGCGACCAATACTGAACTGAATAATCTAAATTGGGCCTAACCAGAGCGAGATATAGCTGAAGAACCACATCAGGTCTCTTGTTACTAAAGCTTCGATAAATAAATCCCAGTGTCCAATTTGCCTTATTACGAACATTCATGCATTGATCCTATTGTTTTAAATTCTTACTAATCATAACTCCCAGATCCCTTTCGCAATCTCAACACCATCTAGCTCGTATCTTGTAACTCATCATTACCTAGCCTCAGAACTTTGCATTTATCAGCATTAAACTGTACCTGACAATCTCTCTCTCTCTCTCTCTCTCTCTCTCTCTCTCTCTCTCTCTCTCTCTCTCTCTCTCTCTCTCTCTCTCTCTCTCTCTCTCTCTCTCTTTTATAAATAAATAATAAAAACACTGTTGTTGTTGTTTCAGATTTAGCTACTCAGAACGAAGTGTCCATGTAGCATGGACTTTGGTGAGCCCGTAAATATATTTAATATCACTATTGTTATTCCTATATGTACTCAGGCTCAGGTCAATCACCTCACTTACACAACTCTTGGGGTATATATAAAAGGATCCCGCTCCTTGAATAATTCAGTCTAGTTCTTAGCACAGACCAGAAAATACGTTTGTGGACGCATAATTTACGTGTTTTTCAATATTTTGCCAAAACATATCTTGGAAAAACTTTACTCATTAGTCTGTGAATTCTAACCGATATTAAGAAAAATAATAGATTTTCCTGTAACGCAACAGGTCCAATATACAGAGCAATGGCAGAAATTATATACGAATGTTGTATTCGCAAACCAACTAGGCCAAAAAGAGTATGTGCTCCGATAAAGAAGACTCTAGGCTCGCAAGCAAATTTCCAACAGAAGGAGGAAAAGGTCGTAATCGACAATAAGGCAAAAACAAGCGATAAACAAAATCAGTCTACAGATGTACCAATGAAAAAAAGAAATGATACGCTGGTCACAAGCCTCGATAAGAAGATCATTACTTTGAATGATTCCATCAAAAGTAATAAGCAAACTCCCTGCACTTCATTTGATATGACGATACAAAATTTTGAGCAAAACCGCACCGAATATTTGCAGCCCAAAAAGCGAGCTAGAAAAGATGACGGTAACAATCCCGAGGATTCATGCAAAAAGCCAAGATTGATCAAACCCAACGACCAAAACTCCAGACGAACAGTTATCTTAATTTAGGGAAATTATTTTGAAATTTAAAAGCTAAACTCCCTATATACAATTTTAAATGTAAAAATTGTATGTCTGATGGAATATGATTTTTTAATAAAGATTTAAAAGATTTATTTGTATAATGTGCCTTCGAATTTTTTAATGTAGAGAGAGAAATTTGTGATCGGTATTTACCTCTGTCTGCTCTAAATCTTTGCTGCTCATGCAATATATTTCCATTACATCGATTTTTGTTTTGAGTTCATGTATTTAACTGGAAATTTTTGCTTCTTGTCATACTAATACAGCCTTTTATATGTTTCGCTAAAGGTCTGCTCTGAATAAGGAAAGCAAAGAATACTAACATAAGGTGAAAAACTAGTGGTGACATATTAGAGGTGTACAAGTTGACGAATGGGAATAACAAAAGGGGGATATTAATAGGGTATTAAAGGAATCAAAACAAAATAGAACTCGAAAAAAAGGTTATAAATTGGACATGTTTAGATTTAGGAAAGACCTTGATAAATACTGGTTCGGTTGTTGATTTGTTGAGCAAATTACTGCATAACACATAAGAACATAAGAACGAAGGTAACTGCAGAAGGCCTATTGGCCCATACGAGGCACCTCCTATTTATAACAACCCAATCCCTCTCATATACATATCCAACCCATGCTTGAAACAGTCGAGGAACCCCACCTCCACTGCGTTTCATGGTAATTGGTTCCACAAATCAACAACCCTGTTACCGAACCAGTATTTACCCAAGTCTTTCCTAAATCTAAACTTATCCAATTGTTTCGCATTCTTTCGTGTGTTGATACTTTTAATACTCCATTAATATCCCCTGTATTATATCCATTCATCCACTTGTAAACCTTAATCATGTCACCCCCTAACTCTTCGCCTTTCCCGTGAATGCAGTTTAAGCTTTGTTAATCTTTATTCATATGAAAGATTTCTAATTTGGGGAATTAACTTTGTCATCCTAAGCTTGACACGTTCAAGAGAATTTATATCCATTCTATGGTACGGAGACCAAAACTGACCTGCATAATCTAAATGGGGCCTAACTAGAGCAAGATATACCTGAAGAACCACACCAGATGTCCTTTTACTAACGCTTCGATTAATAAATCACAGTGTCCTATTTGCCTTATTACGAACATTCGTGCATTGATCCTTAGGTTTTAAACTGTTACTAATCAAATCTCTCAGATCCCTTCAGCAATCTCATCACCATCTAGCTTGTATCTTATTAATATAAGAACAAAGGTAACTGCAGAAGGCCGATTGGCCCATACGAGACAGATTCTATTTATAACCACGCCTTTCCAGTTAATGCAATTTAAGTTTTGTTAATCTTTCTTCATATGAAAGATTTCTAATTTAGGGTTTTAACTTAGTCATCCTACACTGGACACGTTCAAGTGAATTTATATCCATTCTATAGGACAGCGACCAAAACTGAACTGAATAATCTAAATTGGGCCTAACCAGAGCGAGATATAGCTGAAGAACCACATCAGGTCTCTTGTTACTAAAGCTTCGATAAATAAATCCCAGTGTCCAATTTGCCTTATTACGAACATTCATGCATTGATCCTATTGTTTTAAATTCTTACTAATCATAACTCCCAGATCCCTTTCGCAATCTCAACACCATCTAGCTCGTATCTTGTAACTCATCATTACCTAGCCTCAGAACTTTGCATTTATCAGCATTAAACTGTACCTGACAATCTCTCTCTCTCTCTCTCTCTCTCTCTCTCTCTCTCTCTCTCTCTCTCTCTCTCTCTCTCTCTCTCTCTCTCTCTCTCTCTCTCTCTCTCTCTCTCTCTCTCTCTCCCTCTCCCTCTCCCTCTCCCTCTCCCTCTCCCTCTCTCTCTCTCTCTCTCTCTCTCTCTCTCTCTCTCTCTCTCTCTCTCTCTCTCTCCCTCTCCCTCTCCCTCTCCCTCTCTCTCTCTCTCTCTCTCTCTCTCTCTCTCTCTCTCTCTCTCTCTCTCTCTCTCTCCCTCTCCCTCTCCCTCTCCCTCTCTCTCTCTCTCTCTCTCTCTCTCTCTCTCTCTCTCTCTCTCTCTCTCTTTTATAAAATAAATAATAAAAACACTGTTGTTGTTGTTTCAGATTTAGCTACTCAGAACGAAGTGTCCATGTAGCATGGACTTTGGTGAGCCCGTAAATATATTTAATATCACTATTGTTATTCCTATAGGTACTCAGGCTCAGGTCAATCACCTCACTTACACAACTCTTGGGGTATATATAAAAGGATCCCGCTCCTTGAATAATTCAGTCTAGTTCTTAGCACAGACCAGAAAATACGTTTGTGGACGCATAATTTACGTGTTTTTCAATATTTTGCCAAAACATATCTTGGAAAAACTTTACTCATTAGTCTGTGAATTCTAACCGATATTAAGAAAAATAATAGATTTTCCTGTAACGCAACAGGTCCAATATACAGAGCAATGGCAGAAATTATATACGAATGTTGTATTCGCAAACCAACTAGGCCAAAAAGAGTATGTGCTCCGATAAAGAAGACTCTAGGCTTGCAAGCAAATTTCCAACAGAAGGAGGAAAAGGTCGTAATCGACAATAAGGCAAAAACAAGCGATAAACAAAATCAGTCTACAGATGTACCAATGAAAAAAAGAAATGATACGCTGGTCACAAGCCTCGATAAGAAGATCATTACTTTGAATGATTCCATCAAAAGTAATAAGCAAACTCCCTGCACTTCATTTGATATGACGATACAAAATTTTGAGCAAAACCGCACCGAATATTTGCAGCCCAAAAAGCGAGCTAGAAAAGATGACGGTAACAATCCCGAGGATTCATGCAAAAAGCCAAGATTGATCAAACCCAACGACCAAAACTCCAGACGAACAGTTATCTTAATTTAGGGAAATTATTTTGAAATTTAAAAGCTAAACTCCCTATATACAATTTTAAATGTAAAAATTGTATGTCTGATCCAATATGATTTTTTAATAAAGATTTAAAAGAATTGTTTGTATAATGTGCCTTCGAATTTTTTAATGTAGAGAGATAGAAATTTGTGATCGGTATTTACCTCTGTCTGCTCTAAATCTTTGCTGCTCATGCAATATATTTCCATTACATCGATTTTTGTTTTGAGTTCATGTATTTAACTGGAAATTTTTACTTCTTGTCATACTAATACAGCCTTTTATATGTTTCGCTAAAGGTCTGCTCTGAATAAGGAAAGCAAAGAATACTAACATAAGGTGAAAAACTAGTGGTGACATATTAGAGGTGTACAAGTTGACGAATGGGAATAACAAAAGGGGGATATTAATAGGGTATTAAAGGAATCAAAACAAAATAGAACTCGAAAAAAAGGTTATAAATTGGACATGTTTAGATTTAGGAAAGACCTTGATAAATACTGGTTCGGTTGTTGATTTGTTGAGCAAATTACTGCATAACACATAAGAACATAAGAACGAAGGTAACTGCAGAAGGCCTATTGGCCAATACGAGGCACCTCCTATTTATAACAACCCAATCCCTCTCATATACATGTCCAACCCATGCTTGAAACAGTCGAGGAACCCCACCTCCACTGCGTTTAATGGTAATTGGTTCCACAAATCAACAACCCTGTTACCGAACCAGTATTTACCCAAGTCTTTCCTAAATCTAAACTTATCCAATTGCTTCGCATTCTTTCGTGTGTGGATACTTTTAATACTCCATTTAGCCTAAGAAATTTTTTGGGTCAAATTGATTGGAAAGGCTTGGGTATGGGGTGTGGGCCGGTCTTGGAGCGAGACATGAACCCAGCGATAGGTGACTTAAATGGGGATTTCGATGTGGATTCAATATATAACTTATTTAAGAATATTCTAAACAAAGCACAGGAACGTAGTATACCATACAAATTGAATAGATCGTATACTAATGACCCAAAGTGGATAACAAAGAATTTGAAGAACCTTATAGGTAAAAAGAGAGCTTGGTACAAAAGGATTAAAAATGGGGAGGTCACTTTAGAACAGGAATTCGTACAACTGGTTAGAAATGTTAAAAAAGAGATAAGGAAAGCAAAAAGAAACTATGAAGTTCGCATAGCAGGGCAAGCAAAGACAAATCCTAAAGGGTTTTTTCAGTTATATCGTACTAAGACTAGGGAAAGGATAGGTCCATTAAAAACTGAGACAGGTCAAATAACAGATAGTTATGAAGAGATGAGTAGTATTTTTAATAAATATTTTGTATCTGTATTTACTAAAGAGGAACTTAACAATATGCCTTCAGCCGAACAAGTCTATGTGGGTGGGGACGAGGACAGGTTGACGAGTTTAGCAGTTACCAGGGAGGATGTTCTTAAACAAATAGTAAAACTCAAACCAAACAAATCCCCAGGGCCGGATGAAGTGTTTGCTAGGGTGCTTAAAGAATGCAAAGAGGAGCTTTGTGACCCACTGTCAACCATATTTAATAAATCAATAGAGTCAGGCAGAGTGCCAGAGTTTTGGAAAGTTGCTAATGTGATACCAGTTTTTAAGAAAGGAGATAGATCACTTGCGTCTAACTATCGACCAATTAGCCTAACGTCTATTGTGGGAAAGTTACTCGAATCTATAATAGCAAATAAAATTCGTCTTCATCTTGAAAAACATAAATTAATAATTGAGTCGCAACATGGTTTTATAAATGGCCGTTCATGTTTAACAAATTTGTTATCTTTTTATTCTAGCATTGTTGAGGCAGTTGATAGTGGTAAGGATTGCGATGTTGTATACCTTGACTTTAGCAAAGCTTTTGATACAGTGCCACATGAAAGACTGATTAAAAAAATAGAGTCTCATGGTATTGGGGGTGCTATATTAAGCTGGATTAGGGCATGGCTATACCAAAGGAAACAGAGAGTTAGTATAAATGGAATCAAGTCAGAGTGGGAAAATGTTGTAAGTGGAGTGCCTCAAGGCTCTGTCCTGGGACCTCTGTTGTTTATAATATATATAAATGATTTAGATTCAGGTTTGAGTAGCAACATTTGCAAATTTGCCGATGATACGAAAATCGGTAGGGAAATTAATTCGGAGGAGGACTCACTATCACTTCAAGTTGATCTAGATAGGGTTTTGAAATGGTCAAAGGATTGGCAGATGCAGTTTAATGCTGATAAATGTAAAGTTCTGAGGTTAGGTAATGATGATAGAGTTACAAGATACGAGCTAGATGGTGTTGTGATTGCGAAGTCGGATTGCGAAAGGGATCTGGGAGTTATGATTAGTAAGAATTTAAAACAAAAGGATCAATGCATAAATGTTCGTAATAAGGCAAATCGGACACTTGGATTTATTAATCGCAGCGTTAGTAACAAGACACCTGGTGTGGTTCTCAAGCTATATCTTGCTCTAGTTAGGCCCCATTTAGATTATGCAGTTCAGTTTTGGTCGCCATATTATAGAATGGATATAAATTCACTTGAACGTGTCCAGCGTAGGATGACTAAGTTAATTCCCCAAATTAGAAATCTTTCATATGAAGAAAGATTAACAAAGCTTAAGTTGCATTCACTGGAAAGGCGAAGAGTTAGGGGTGACATGATAGAGGTTTACAAGTGGATGAATGGACATAACCGGGGGGATATTAACAGGGTATTAAAAGTATCAACACAGGACAGAACACGAAACAATGGATATAAATTGGATAAGTTTAGATTTAGGAAAGACTTGGGTAAATACTGGTTCAGTAACAGGGTTGTTGATTTGTGGAACCAATTGCCGCGTAACATTGTGGAGGTGGGGTCCCTCGATTGTTTCAAGCACGGGTTGGACAAGTATATGAGTGGGATTGGGTGGTTATAGAATAGGAGCTGCCTCGTATGGGCCAATGGGCCTTCTGCAGTTACCTTTGTTCTTATGTTCTTATGTTCTTATGTTCATTAGTATCCCCTGTATTATATCCATTCATCCACTTGTAAACCTTAATCATGTCACCCCCTAACTCTTCGCCTTTCCCGTGAATGCAGTTTAAGCTTTGTTAATCTTTATTCATATGAAAGATTTCTAATTTGGGGAATTAACTTTGTCATCCTAAGCTTGACACGTTCAAGAGAATTTATATCCATTCTATGGTACGGAGACCAAAACTGACCTGCATAATCTAAATGGGGCCTAACTAGAGCAAGATATACCTGAAGAACCACACCAGATGTCCTTTTACTAACGCTTCGATTAATAAATCACAGTGTCCTATTTGCCTTATTACGAACATTCGTGCATTGATCCTTAGGTTTTAAACTGTTACTAATCAAATCTCTCAGATCCCTTCAGCAATCTCATCACCATCTAGCTTGTATCTTATTAATATAAGAACAAAGGTAACTGCAGAAGGCCTATTGGCCCATACGAGACAGCTTCTATTTATAACCACGCCTTTCCAGTTAATGCAATTTAAGCTTTGTTAATCTTTCTTCATATGAAAGATTTCTAATTTAGGGTCTTAACTTAGTCATCCTACACTGGACACGTTCAAGTGAATTTATATCCATTCTATAGGACAGCGACCAAAACTGAACTGAATAATCTAAATTGGGCCTAACCAGAGCGAGATATAGCTGAAGAACCACATCAGGTCTCTTGTTACTAAAGCTTCGATAAATAAATCCCAGTGTCCAATTTGCCTTATTACGAACATTCATGCATTGATCCTATTGTTTTAAATTCTTACTAATCATAACTCCCAGATCCCTTTCGCAATCTCAACACCATCTAGCTCGTATCTTGTAACTCATCATTACCTAGCCTCAGAACTTTGCATTTATCAGCATTAAACTGTACCTGACAATCTCTCTCTCTCTCTCTCTCTCTCTCTCTCTCTCTCTCTCTCTCTCTCTCTCTCTCTCTCTCTCTCTCTCTCTCTCTCTCTCTCTCTCTCTCTCTCTCTCTCTCTCTCTCTCTCTCTCTCTCTCTCTCTCTCTCCCTCTCTCTCTCTCTCTCTCTCTCTTTTATAAAATAAATAATAAAAACACTGTTGTTGTTGTTTCAGATTTAGCTACTCAGAACGAAGTGTCCATGTAGCATGGACTTTGGTGAGCCCGTAAATATATTTAATATCACTATTGTTATTCCTATATGTACTCAGGCCAATCACCTCACTTACACAACTCTTGGGGTATATATAAAAGGATCCCGCTCCTTGAATAATTCAGTCTAGTTCTTAGCACAGACCAGAAAATACGTTTGTGGACGCATAATTTACGTGTTTTTCAATATTTTGCCAAAACATATCTTGGAAAACCTTTACTCATTAGTCTGTGAATTCTAACCGATATTAAGAAAAATAATAGATTTTCCTGTAACGCAACAGGTCCAATATACAGAGCAATGGCAGAAATTATATACGAATGTTGTATTCGCAAACCAACTAGGCCAAAAAGAGTATGTGCTCCGATAAAGAAGACTCTAGGCTCGCAAGCAAATTTCCAACAGAAGGAGGAAAAGGTCGTAATCGACAATAAGGCAAAAACAAGCGATAAACAAAATCAGTCTACAGATGTACCAATGAAAAAAAGAAATGATACGCTGGTCACAAGCCTCGATAAGAAGATCATTACTTTGAATGATTCCATCAAAAGTAATAAGCAAACTCCCTGCACTTCATTTGATATGACGATACAAAATTTTGAGCAAAACCGCACCGAATATTTGCAGCCCAAAAAGCGAGCTAGAAAAGATGACGGTAACAATCCCGAGGATTCATGCAAAAAGCCAAGATTGATCAAACCCAACGACCAAAACTCCAGACGAACAGTTATCTTAATTTAGGGAAATTATTTAGAAATTTAAAAGCTAAACTCCCTATATACAATTTTAAATGTAAAAATTGTATGTCTGATGGAATATGATTTTTTAATAAAGATTTAAAAGAATTGTTTGTATAATGTGCCTTCGAATTTTTTAATGTAGAGAGATAGAAATTTGTGATCGGTATTTACCTCTGTCTGCTCTAAATCTTTGCTGCTCATGCAATATATTTCCATTACATCGATTTTTGTTTTGAGTTCATGTATTTAACTGGAAATTTTTACTTCTTGTCATACTAATACAGCCTTTTATATGTTTCGCTAAAGGTCTGCTCTGAATAAGGAAAGCAAAGAATACTAACATAAGGTGAAAAACTAGTGGTGACATATTAGAGGTGTACAAGTTGACGAATGGGAATAACAAAAGGGGGATAATAATAGGGTATTAAAGGAATCAAAACAAAATAGAACTCGAAAAAAGGTTATAAATTGGACATGTTTAGATTTAGGAAAGACCTTGATAAATACTGGTTCGGTTGTTGATTTGTTGAGCAAATTACTGCATAACACATAAGAACATAAGAACGAAGGTAACTGCAGAAGGCCTATTGGCCCATACGAGGCACCTCCTATTTATAACAACCCAATCCCTCTCATATACATGTCCAACCCATGCTTGAAACAGTCGAGGAACCCCACCTCCACTGCGTTTAATGGTAATTGGTTCCACAAATCAACAACCCTGTTACCGAACCAGTATTTACCCAAGTCTTTCCTAAATCTAAACTTATCCAATTGTTTCGCATTCTTTCGTGTGTGGATACTTTTAATACTCCATTAATATCCCCTGTATTATATCCATTCATCCACTTGTAAACCTTAATCATGTCACCCCCTAACTCTTCGCCTTTCCCGTGAATGCAGTTTAAGCTTTGTTAATCTTTATTCATATGAAAGATTTCTAATTTGGGGAATTAACTTTGTCATCCTAAGCTTGACACGTTCAAGAGAATTTATATCCATTCTATGGTACGGAGACCAAAACTGACCTGCATAATCTAAATGGGGCCTAACTAGAGCAAGATATACCTGAAGAACCACACCAGATGTCCTTTTACTAACGCTTCGATTAATAAATCACAGTGTCCTATTTGCCTTATTACGAACATTCGTGCATTGATCCTTAGGTTTTAAACTGTTACTAATCAAATCTCTCAGATCCCTTCAGCAATCTCATCACCATCTAGCTTGTATCTTATTAATATAAGAA
This sequence comes from Procambarus clarkii, assembly GCF_040958095.1. NCBI lineage: Eukaryota > Metazoa > Arthropoda > Malacostraca > Decapoda > Cambaridae > Procambarus > Procambarus clarkii. Next base: position 58,961,753 of record NC_091154.1, on the reverse strand, counting down.
CAAAGGTAACTGCAGAAGGCCTATTGGCCCATACGAGACAGCTTCTATTTATAACCACGCCTTTCCAGTTAATGCAATTTAAGCTTTGTTAATCTTTCTTCATATGAAAGATTTCTAATTTAGGGTTTTAACTTAGTCATCCTACACTGGACACGTTCAAGTGAATTTATATCCATTCTATAGGACAGCGACCAAAACTGAACTGAATAATCTAAATTGGGCCTAACCAGAGCGAGATATAGCTGAAGAACCACATCAGGTCTCTTGTTACTAAAGCTTCGATAAATAAATCCCAGTGTCCAATTTGCCTTATTACGAACATTCATGCATTGATCCTATTGTTTTAAATTCTTACTAATCATAACTCCCAGATCCCTTTCGCAATCTCAACACCATCTAGCTCGTATCTTGTAACTCATCATTACCTAGCCTCAGAACTTTGCATTTATCAGCATTAAACTGTACCTGACAATCTCTCTCTCTCTCTCTCTCTCTCTCTCTCTCTCTCTCTCTCTCTCTCTCTCTCTCTCTCTCTCTCTCTCTCTCTTTTATAAAATAAATAATAAAAACACTGTTGTTGTTGTTTCAGATTTAGCTACTCAGAACGAAGTGTCCATGTAGCATGGACTTTGGTGAGCCCGTAAATATATTTAATATCACTATTGTTATTCCTATATGTACTCAGGCTCAGGTCAATCACCTCACTTACACAACTCTTGGGGTATATATAAAAGGATCCCGCTCCTTGAATAATTCAGTCTAGTTCTTAGCACAGACCAGAAAATACGTTTGTGGACGCATAATTTACGTGTTTTTCAATATTTTGCCAAAACATATCTTGGAAAAACTTTACTCATTAGTCTGTGAATTCTAACCGATATTAAGAAAAATAATAGATTTTCCTGTAACGCAACAGGTCCAATATACAGAGCAATGGCAGAAATTATATACGAATGTTGTATTCGCAAACCAACTAGGCCAAAAAGAGTATGTGCTCCGATAAAGAAGACTCTAGGCTCGCAAGCAAATTTCCAACAGAAGGAGGAAAAGGTCGTAATCGACAATAAGGCAAAAACAAGCGATAAACAAAATCAGTCTACAGATGTACCAATGAAAAAAAGAATTGATACGCTGGTCACAAGCCTCGATAAGAAGATCATTACTTTGAATGATTCCATCAAAAGTAATAAGCAAACTCCCTGCACTTCATTTGATATGACGATACAAAATTTTGAGCAAAACCGCACCGAATATTTGCAGCCCAAAAAGCGAGCTAGAAAAGATGACGGTAACAATCCCGAGGATTCATGCAAAAAGCCAAGATTGATCAAACCCAACGACCAAAACTCCAGACGAACAGTTATCTTAATTTAGGGAAATTATTTTGAAATTTAAAAGCTAAACTCCCTATATACAATTTTAAATGTAAAAATTGTATGTCTAATGGAATATGATTTTTTAATAAAGATTTAAAAGAATTGTTTGTATAATGTGCCTTCGAATTTTTTAATGTAGAGAGATAGAAATTTGTGATCGGTATTTACCTCTGTCTGCTCTAAATCTTTGCTGCTCATGCAATATATTTCCATTACATCGATTTTTGTTTTGAGTTCATGTATTTAACTGGAAATTTTTACTTCTTGTCATACTAATACAGCCTTTTATATGTTTCGCTAAAGGTCTGCTCTGAATAAGGAAAGCAAAGAATACTAACATAAGGTGAAAAACTAGTGGTGACATATTAGAGGTGTACAAGTTGACGAATGGGAATAACAAAAGGGGGATAATAATAGGGTATTAAAGGAATCTAAACAAAATAGAACTCGAAAAAAGGTTATAAATTGGACATGTTTAGATTTAGGAAAGACCTTGATAAATACTGGTTCGGTTGTTGATTTGTTGAGCAAATTACTGCATAACACATAAGAACATAAGAACGAAGGTAACTGCAGAAGGCCTATTGGCCCATACGAGGCACCTCCTATTTATAACAACCCAATCCCTCTCATATACATGTCCAACCCATGCTTGAAACAGTCGAGGAACCCCACCTCCACTGCGTTTAATGGTAATTGGTTCCACAAATCAACAACCCTGTTACCGAACCAGTATTTACCCAAGTCTTTCCTAAATCTAAACTTATCCAATTGTTTCGCATTCTTTCGTGTGTGGATACTTTTAATACTCCATTAATATCCCCTGTATTATATCCATTCATCCACTTGTAAACCTTAATCATGTCACCCCCTAACTCTTCGCCTTTCTCGTGAATGCAGTTTAAGCTTTGTTAATCTTTATTCATATGAAAGATTTCTAATTTGGGGAATTAACTTTGTCATCCTATGCTTGACACGTTCAAGAGAATTTATATCCATTCTATGGTACGGAGACCAAAACTGACCTGCATAATCTAAATGGGGCCTAACTAGAGCAAGATATACCTGAAGAACCACACCAGATGTCCTTTTACTAACGCTTCGATTAATAAATCACAGTGTCCTATTTGCCTTATTACGAACATTCGTGCATTGATCCTTAGGTTTTAAACTGTTACTAATCAAATCTCTCAGATCCCTTCAGCAATCTCATCACCATCTAGCTTGTATCTTATTAATATAAGAACAAAGGTAACTGCAGAAGGCCTATTGGCCCATACGAGACAGCTTCTATTTATAACCACGCCTTTCCAGTTAATGCAATTTAAGCTTTGTTAATCTTTCTTCATATGAAAGATTTCTAATTTAGGGTTTTAACTTAGTCATCCTACACTGGACACGTTCAAGTGAATTTATATCCATTCTATAGGACAGCGACCAAAACTGAACTGAATAATCTAAATTGGGCCTAACCAGAGCGAAATATAGCTGAAGAACCACATCAGGTCTCTTGTTACTAAAGCTTCGATAAATAAATCCCAGTGTCCAATTTGCCTTATTACGAACATTCATGCATTGATCCTATTGTTTTAAATTCTTACTAATCATAACTCCCAGATCCCTTTCGCAATCTCAACACCATCTAGCTCGTATCTTGTAACTCATCATTACCTAGCCTCAGAACTTTGCATTTATAAGCATTAAACTGTACCTGACAATCTCTCTCTCTCTCTCTCTCTCTCTCTCTCTCTCTCTCTCTCTCTCTCTCTCTCTCTCTCTCTCTCTCTCTCTCTCTCTCTCTCTCTCTCTCTCTCTCTCTCTCTCTCCCTCTCTCTCTCTCTCTCTCTCTCTCTCTCTCTTTTATAAAATAAATAATAAAAACACTGTTGTTGTTGTTTCAGATTTAGCTACTCAGAACGAAGTGTCCATGTAGCATGGACTTTGGTGAGCCCGTAAATATATTTAATATCACTATTGTTATTCCTATATGTACTCAGGCTCAGGTCAATCACCTCACTTACACAACTCTTGGGGTATATATAAAAGGATCCCGCTCCTTGAATAATTCAGTCTAGTTCTTAGCACAGACCAGAAAATACGTTTGTGGACGCATAATTTACGTGTTTTTCAATATTTTGCCAAAACATATCTTGGAAAAACTTTACTCATTAGTCTGTGAATTCTAACCGATATTAAGAAAAATAATAGATTTTCCTGTAACGCAACAGGTCCAATATACAGAGCAATGGCAGAAATTATATACGAATGTTGTATTCGCAAACCAACTAGGCCAAAAAGAGTATGTGCTCCGATAAAGAAGACTCTAGGCTCGCAAGCAAATTTCCAACAGAAGGAGGAAAAGGTCGTAATCGACAATAAGGCAAAAACAAGCGATAAACAAAATCAGTCTACAGATGTACCAATGAAAAAAAGAAATGATACGCTGGTCACAAGCCTCGATAAGATCATTACTTTGAATGATTCCATCAAAAGTAATAAGCAAACTCCCTGCACTTCATTTGATATGACGATACAAAATTTTGAGCAAAACCGCACCGAATATTTGCAGCCCAAAAAGCGAGCTAGAAAAGATGACGGTAACAATCCCGAGGATTCATGCAAAAAGCCAAGATTGATCAAACCCAACGACCAAAACTCCAGACGAACAGTTATCTTAATTTAGGGAAATTATTTTGAAATTTAAAAGCTAAACTCCCTATATACAATTTTAAATGTAAAAATTGTATGACTGATGGAATATGATTTTTTAATAAAGATTTAAGAGATTTGTTTGTATAATGTGCCTTCGAATTTTTTAATGTAGAGAGATAGAAATTTGTGATCGGTATTTACCTCTGTCTGCTCTAAATCTTTGCTGCTCATGCAATATATTTCCATTACATCGATTTTTGTTTTGAGTTCATGTATTTAACTGGAAATTTTTACTTCTTGTCATACTAATACAGCCTTTTATATGTTTCGCTAAAGGTCTGCTCTGAATAAGGAAAGCAAAGAATACTAACATAAGGTGAAAAACTAGTGGTGACATATTAGAGGTGTACAAGTTGACGAATGGGAATAACAAAAGGGGGATATTAATAGGGTATTAAAGGAATCAAAACAAAATAGAACTCGAAAAAAAGGTTATAAATTGGACATGTTTAGATTTAGGAAAGACCTTGATAAATACTGGTTCGGTTGTTGATTTGTTGAGCAAATTACTGCATAACACATAAGAACATAAGAACGAAGGTAACTGCAGAAGGCCTATTGGCCAATACGAGGCACCTCCTATTTATAACAACCCAATCCCTCTCATATACATGTCCAACCCATGCTTGAAACAGTCGAGGAACCCCACCTCCACTGCGTTTAATGGTAATTGGTTCCACAAATCAACAACCCTGTTACCGAACCAGTATTTACCCAAGTCTTTCCTAAATCTAAACTTATCCAATTGTTTCGCATTCTTTCGTGTGTGGATACTTTTAATACTCCATTAATATCCCCTGTATTATATCCATTCATCCACTTGTAAACCTTAATCATGTCACCCCCTAACTCTTCGCCTTTCCCGTGAATGCAGTTTAAGCTTTGTTAATCTTTATTCATATGAAAGATTTCTAATTTGGGGAATTAACTTTGTCATCCTAAGCTTGACACGTTCAAGATAATTTATATCCATTCTATGGAACGGAGACCAAAACTGACCTGCATAATCTAAATGGGGCCTAACTAGAGCAAGATATACCTGAAGAACCACACCAGATGTCCTTTTACTAACGCTTCGATTAATAAATCACAGTGTCCTATTTGCCTTATTACGAACATTCGTGCATTGATCCTTAGGTTTTAAACTGTTACTAATCAAATCTCTCAGATCCCTTCAGCAATCTCATCACCATCTAGCTTGTATCTTATTAATATAAGAACAAAGGTAACTGCAGAAGGCCTATTGGCCCATACGAGACAGCTTCTATTTATAACCACGCCTTTCCAGTTAATGCAATTTAAGCTTTGTTAATCTTTCTTCATATGAAAGATTTCTAATTTAGGGTTTTAACTTAGTCATCCTACACTGGACACGTTCAAGTGAATTTATATCCATTCTATAGGACAGCGACCAAAACTGAACTGAATAATCTAAATTGGGCCTAACCAGAGCGAAATATAGCTGAAGAACCACATCAGGCCTCTTGTTACTAAAGCTTCGATAAATAAATCCCAGTGTCCAATTTGCCTTATTACGAACATTCATGCATTGATCCTATTGTTTTAAATTCTTACTAATCATAACTCCCAGATCCCTTTCGCAATCTCAACACCATCTAGCTCGTATCTTGTAACTCATCATTACCTAGCCTCAGAACTTTGCATTTATCAGCATTAAACTGTACCTGACAATCTCTCTCTCTCTCTCTCTCTCTCTCTCTCTCTTTTATAAAATAAATAATAAAAACACTGTTGTTGTTGTTTCAGATTTAGCTACTCAGAACGAAGTGTCCATGTAGCATGGACTTTGGTGAGCCCGTAAATATATTTAATATCACTATTGTTATTCCTATATGTACTCAGGCTCAGGTCAATCACCTCACTTACACAACTCTTGGGGTATATATAAAAGGATCCCGCTCCTTGAATAATTCAGTCTAGTTCTTAGCACAGACCAGAAAATACGTTTGTGGACGCATAATTTACGTGTTTTTCAATATTTTGCCAAAACATATCTTGGAAAAACTTTACTCATTAGTCTGTGAATTCTAACCGATATTAAGAAAAATAATAGATTTTCCTGTAACGCAACAGGTCCAATATACAGAGCAATGGCAGAAATTATATACGAATGTTGTATTCGCAAACCAACTAGGCCAAAAAGAGTATGTGCTCCGATAAAGAAGACTCTAGGCTCGCAAGCAAATTTCCAACAGAAGGAGGAAAAGGTCGTAATCGACAATAAGGCAAAAACAAGCGATAAACAAAATCAGTCTACAGATGTACCAATGAAAAAAAGAAATGATACGCTGGTCACAAGCCTCGATAAGATCATTACTTTGAATGATTCCATCAAAAGTAATAAGCAAACTCCCTGCACTTCATTTGATATGACGATACAAAATTTTGAGCAAAACCGCACCGAATATTTGCAGCCCAAAAAGCGAGCTAGAAAAGATGACGGTAACAATCCCGAGGATTCATGCAAAAAGCCAAGATTGATCAAACCCAACGACCAAAACTCCAGACGAACAGTTATCTTAATTTAGGGAAATTATTTTGAAATTTAAAAGCTAAACTCCCTATATACAATTTTAAATGTAAAAATTGTATGACTGATGGAATATGATTTTTTAATAAAGATTTAAGAGATTTGTTTGTATAATGTGCCTTCGAATTTTTTAATGTAGAGAGATAGAAATTTGTGATCGGTATTTACCTCTGTCTGCTCTAAATCTTTGCTGCTCATGCAATATATTTCCATTACATCGATTTTTGTTTTGAGTTCATGTATTTAACTGGAAATTTTTACTTCTTGTCATACTAATACAGCCTTTTATATGTTTCGCTAAAGGTCTGCTCTGAATAAGGAAAGCAAAGAATACTAACATAAGGTGAAAAACTAGTGGTGACATATTAGAGGTGTACAAGTTGACGAATGGGAATAACAAAAGGGGGATATTAATAGGGTATTAAAGGAATCAAAACAAAATAGAACTCGAAAAAAAGGTTATAAATTGGACATGTTTAGATTTAGGAAAGACCTTGATAAATACTGGTTCGGTTGTTGATTTGTTGAGCAAATTACTGCATAACACATAAGAACGAAGGTAACTGCAGAAGGCCTATTGGCCAATACGAGGCACCTCCTATTTATAACAACCCAATCCCTCTCATATACATGTCCAACCCATGCTTGAAACAGTCGAGGAACCCCACCTCCACTGCGTTTAATGGTAATTGGTTCCACAAATCAACAACCCTGTTACCGAACCAGTATTTACCCAAGTCTTTCCTAAATCTAAACTTATCCAATTGTTTCGCATTCTTTCGTGTGTGGATACTTTTAATACTCCATTAATATCCCCTGTATTATATCCATTCATCCACTTGTAAACCTTAATCATGTCACCCCCTAACTCTTCGCCTTTCCCGTGAATGCAGTTTAAGCTTTGTTAATCTTTATTCATATGAAAGATTTCTAATTTGGGGAATTAACTTTGTCATCCTAAGCTTGACACGTTCAAGATAATTTATATCCATTCTATGGAACGGAGACCAAAACTGACCTGCATAATCTAAATGGGGCCTAACTAGAGCAAGATATACCTGAAGAACCACACCAGATGTCCTTTTACTAACGCTTCGATTATTAAATCACAGTGTCCTATTTGCCTTATTACGAACATTCGTGCATTGATCCTTAGGTTTTAAACTGTTACTAATCAAATCTCTCAGATCCCTTCAGCAATCTCATCACCATCTAGCTTGTATCTTATTAATATAAGAACAAAGGTAACTGCAGAAGGCCTATTGGCCCATACGAGACAGCTTCTATTTATAACCACGCCTTTCCAGTTAATGCAATTTAAGCTTTGTTAATCTTTCTTCATATGAAAGATTTCTAATTTAGGGTTTTAACTTAGTCATCCTACACTGGACACGTTCAAGTGAATTTATATCCATTCTATAGGACAGCGACCAAAACTGAACTGAATAATCTAAATTGGGCCTAACCAGAGCGAAATATAGCTGAAGAACCACATCAGGCCTCTTGTTACTAAAGCTTCGATAAATAAATCCCAGTGTCCAATTTGCCTTATTACGAACATTCATGCATTGATCCTATTGTTTTAAATTCTTACTAATCATAACTCCCAGATCCCTTTCGCAATCTCAACACCATCTAGCTCGTATCTTGTAACTCATCATTACCTAGCCTCAGAACTTTGCATTTATCAGCATTAAACTGTACCTGACAATCTCTCTCTCTCTCTCTCTCTCTCTCTCTCTCTCTCTCTCTCTCTCTCTCTCTCTCTCTCTCTCTCTCTCTCTCTCTCTCTCTCTCTCTCTCTCTCTCTCTCTCTCTCTCTCTCTCTCTCTCTCTCTCTCTCTCTCTCTCTCTCTCTCTCTCTCTCTCTCTCTCTCTCTCTCTCTCTCTCTCTCTCTCTCTCTCTCTCTCTCTCTCTCTCTCTCTCTCTTTTATAAAATAAATAATAAAAACACTGTTGTTGTTGTTTCAGATTTAGCTACTCAGAACGAAGTGTCCATGTAGCATGGACTTTGGTGAGCCCGTAAATATATTTAATATCACTATTGTTATTCCTATATGTGCTCAGGTCAATCACCTCACTTACACAACTCTTGGGGTATATATAAAAGGATCCCGCTCCTTGAATAATTCAGTCTAGTTCTTAGCACAGACCAGAAAATACGTTTGTGGACGCATAATTTACGTGTTTTTCAATATTTTGCCAAAACATATCTTGGAAAAACTTTACTCATTAGTCTGTGAATTCTAACCGATATTAAGAAAAATAATAGATTTTCCTGTAACGCAACAGGTCCAATATACAGAGCAATGGCAGAAATTATATACGAATGTTGTATTCGCAAACCAACTAGGCCAAAAAGAGTATGTGCTCCGATAAAGAAGACTCTAGGCTCGCAAGCAAATTTCCAACAGAAGGAGGAAAAGGTCGTAATCGACAATAAGGCAAAAACAAGCGATAAACAAAATCAGTCTACAGATGTACCAATGAAAAAAAGAAATGATACGCTGGTCACAAGCCTCGATAAGATCATTACTTTGAATGATTCCATCAAAAGTAATAAGCAAACTCCCTGCACTTCATTTGATATGACGATACAAAATTTTGAGCAAAACCGCACCGAATATTTGCAGCCCAAAAAGCGAGCTAGAAAAGATGACGGTAACAATCCGAGGATTCATGCAAAAAGCCAAGATTGATCAAACCCAACGACCAAAACTCCAGACGAACAGTTATCTTAATTTAGGGAAATTATTTTGAAATTTAAAAGCTAAACTCCCTATATACAATTTTAAATGTAAAAATTGTATGACTGATGGAATATGATTTTTTAATAAAGATTTAAGAGATTTGTTTGTATAATGTGCCTTCGAATTTTTTAATGTAGAGAGATAGAAATTTGTGATCGGTATTTACCTCTGTCTGCTCTAAATCTTTGCTGCTCATGCAATATATTTCCATTACATCGATTTTTGTTTTGAGTTCATGTATTTAACTGGAAATTTTTACTTCTTGTCATACTAATACAGCCTTTTATATGTTTCGCTAAAGGTCTGCTCTGAATAAGGAAAGCAAAGAATACTAACATAAGGTGAAAAACTAGTGGTGACATATTAGAGGTGTACAAGTTGACGAATGGGAATAACAAAAGGGGGATATTAATAGGGTATTAAAGGAATCAAAACAAAATAGAACTCGAAAAAAAGGTTATAAATTGGACATGTTTAGATTTAGGAAAGACCTTGATAAATACTGGTTCGGTTGTTGATTTGTTGAGCAAATTACTGCATAACACATAAGAACATAAGAACGAAGGTAACTGCAGAAGGCCTATTGGCCAATACGAGGCACCTCCTATTTATAACAACCCAATCCCTCTCATATACATGTCCAACCCATGCTTGAAACAGTCGAGGAACCCCACCTCCACTGCGTTTAATGGTAATTGGTTCCACAAATCAACAACCCTGTTACCGAACCAGAAAGACCCAAGTCTTTCCTAAATCTAAACTTATCCAATTGTTTCGCATTCTTTCGTGTGTGGATACTTTTAATACTCCATTAATATCCCCTGTATTATATCCATTCATCCACTTGTAAACCTTAATCATGTCACCCCCTAACTCTTCGCCTTTCCCGTGAATGCAGTTTAAGCTTTGTTAATCTTTATTCATATGAAAGATTTCTAATTTGGGGAATTAACTTTGTCATCCTAAGCTTGACACGTTCAAGAGAATTTATATCCATTCTATGGTACGGAGACCAAAACTGACCTGCATAATCTAAATGGGGCCTAACTAGAGCAAGATATACCTGAAGAACCACACCAGATGTCCTTTTACTAACGCTTCGATTAATAAATCACAGTGTCCTATTTGCCTTATTACGAACATTCGTGCATTGATCCTTAGGTTTTAAACTGTTACTAATCAAATCTCTCAGATCCCTTCAGCAATCTCATCACCATCTAGCTTGTATCTTATTAATATAAGAACAAAGGTAACTGCAGAAGGCCTATTGGCCCATACGAGACAGCTTCTATTTATAACCACGCCTTTCCAGTTAATGCAATTTAAGCTTTGTTAATCTTTCTTCATATGAAAGATTTCTAATTTAGGGTTTTAACTTAGTCATCCTACACTGGACACGTTCAAGTGAATTTATATCCATTCTATAGGACAGCGACCAAAACTGAACTGAATAATCTAAATTGGGCCTAACCAGAGCGAAATATAGCTGAAGAACCACATCAGGTCTCTTGTTACTAAAGCTTCGATAAATAAATCCCAGTGTCCAATTTGCCTTATTACGAACATTCATGCATTGATCCTATTGTTTTAAATTCTTACTAATCATAACTCCCAGATCCCTTTCGCAATCTCAACACCATCTAGCTCGTATCTTGTAACTCATCATTACCTAGCCTCAGAACTTTGCATTTATCAGCATTAAACTGTACCTGACAATCTCTCTCTCTCTCTCTCTCTCTCTCTCTCTCTCTCTCTCTCTCTCTCTCTCTCTCTCTCCTCTCTCTCTCTCTCTCTCTCTCTCTCTCTCTCTCTCTCTCTCTCTCTCTCTCTCTCTCTCTCTCTCTCTCTCTTTTATAAAATAAATAATAAAAACACTGTTGTTGTTGTTTCAGATTTAGCTACTCAGAACGAAGTGTCCATGTAGCATGGACTTTGGTGAGCCCGTAAATATATTTAATATCACTATTGTTATTCCTATATGTACTCAGGCTCAGGTCAATCACCTCACTTACACAACTCTTGGGGTATATATAAAAGGATCCCGCTCCTTGAATAATTCAGTCTAGTTCTTAGCACAGACCAGAAAATACGTTTGTGGACGCATAATTTACGTGTTTTTCAATATTTTGCCAAAACATATCTTGGAAAAACTTTACTCATTAGTCTGTGAATTCTAACCGATATTAAGAAAAATAATAGATTTTCCTGTAACGCAACAGGTCCAATATACAGAGCAATGGCAGAAATTATATACGAATGTTGTATTCGCAAACCAACTAGGCCAAAAAGAGTATGTGCTCCGATAAAGAAGACTCTAGGCTCGCAAGCAAATTTCCAACAGAAGGAGGAAAAGGTCGTAATCGACAATAAGGCAAAAACAAGCGATAAACAAATCAGTCTACAGATGTACCAATGAAAAAAAGAAATGATACGCTGGTCACAAGCCTCGATAAGATCATTACTTTGAATGATTCCATCAAAAGTAATAAGCAAACTCCCTGCACTTCATTTGATATGACGATACAAAATTTTGAGCAAAACCGCACCGAATATTTGCAGCCCAAAAAGCGAGCTAGAAAAGATGACGGTAACAATCCCGAGGATTCATGCAAAAAGCCAAGATTGATCAAACCCAACGACCAAAACTCCAGGCGAACAGTTATCTTAATTTAGGGAAATTATTTGAAATTTAAAAGCTAAACTCCCTATATACAATTTTAAATGTAAAAATTGTATGACTGATGGAATATGATTTTTTAATAAAGATTTAAGAGATTTGTTTGTATAATGTGCCTTCGAATTTTTTAATGTAGAGAGATAGAAATTTGTGATCGGTATTTACCTCTGTCTGCTCTAAATCTTTGCTGCTCATGCAATATATTTCCATTACATCGATTTTTGTTTTGAGTTCATGTATTTTAACTGGAAATTTTTACTTCTTGTCATACTAATACAGCCTTTTATATGTTTCGCTAAAGGTCTGCTCTGAATAAGGAAAGCAAAGAATACTAACATAAGGTGAAAAACTAGTGGTGACATATTAGAGGTGTACAAGTTGACGAATGGGAATAACAAAAGGGGGATATTAATAGGGTATTAAAGGAATCAAAACAAAATAGAACTCGAAAAAAAGGTTATAAATTGGACATGTTTAGATTTAGGAAAGACCTTGATAAATACTGGTTCGGTTGTTGATTTGTTGAGCAAATTACTGCATAACACATAAGAACATAAGAACGAAGGTAACTGCAGAAGGCCTATTGGCCTATACGAGGCACCTCCTATTTATAACAACCCAATCCCTCTCATATACATGTCCAACCCATGCTTGAAACAGTCGAGGAACCCCACCTCCACTGCGTTTAATGGTAATTGGTTCCACAAATCAACAACCCTGTTACCGAACCAGTATTTACCCAAGTCTTTCCTAAATCTAAACTTATCCAATTGTTTCGCATTCTTTCGTGTGTGGATACTTTTAATACTCCATTAATATCCCCTGTATTATATCCATTCATCCACTTGTAAACCTTAATCATGTCACCCCCTAACTCTTCGCCTTTCCCGTGAATGCAGTTTAAGCTTTGTTAATCTTTATTCATATGAAAGATTTCTAATTTGGGGAATTAACTTTGTCATCCTAAGCTTGACACGTTCAAGATAATTTATATCCATTCTATGGTACGGAGACCAAAACTGACCTGCATAATCTAAATGGGGCCTAACTAGAGCAAGATATACCTGAAGAACCACACCAGATGTCCTTTTACTAACGCTTCGATTAATAAATCACAGTGTCCTATTTGCCTTATTACGAACATTCGTGCATTGATCCTTAGGTTTTAAACTGTTACTAATCAAATCTCTCAGATCCCTTCAGCAATCTCATCACCATCTAGCTTGTATCTTATTAATATAAGAACAAAGGTAACTGCAGAAGGCCTATTGGCCCATACGAGACAGCTTCTATTTATAACCACGCCTTTCCAGTTAATGCAATTTAAGCTTTGTTAATCTTTCTTCATATGAAAGATTTATAATTTAGGGTTTTAACTTAGTCATCCTACACTGGACACGTTTCAAGTGAATTTATATCCATTCTATAGGACAGCGACCAAAACTGAACTGAATAATCTAAATTGGGCCTAACCAGAGCGAAATATAGCTGAAGAACCACATCAGGCCTCTTGTTACTAAAGCTTCGATAAATAAATCCCAGTGTCCAATTTGCCTTATTACGAACATTCATGCATTGATCCTATTGTTTTAAATTCTTACTAATCATAACTCCCAGATCCCTTTCGCAATCTCAACACCATCTAGCTCGTATCTTGTAACTCATCATTACCTAGCCTCAGAACTTTGCATTTATCAGCATTAAACTGTACCTGACAATCTCTCTCTCTCTCTCTCTCTCTCTCTCTCTCTCTCTCTCTCTCTCTCTCTCTCTCTCTCTCTCTCTCTCTCTCTCTCTCTCTCTCTCTCTCTCTCTCTCTCTCTCTCTCTCTCTCTCTCTCTCTCTCTCTCTCTCTCTCTCTCTCTCTCTCTCTCTCTCTCTCTCTCTCTCTCTCTCTCTCTCTCTCTCTCTCTCTCTCTCTCTCTCTCTCTCTCTCTCTCTCTCTCTCTCTCTCTCTCTTTTATAAAATAAATAATAAAACACTGTTGTTGTTGTTTCAGATTTAGCTACTCAGAACGAAGTGTCCATGTAGCATGGACTTTGGTGAGCCCGTAAATATATTTAATATCACTATTGTTATTCCTATATGTACTCAGGCTCAGGTCAATCACCTCACTTACACAACTCTTGGGGTATATATAAAGGAACCCGCTCCTTGAATAATTCAGTCTAGTTCTTAGCACAGACCAGAAAATACGTTTGTGGACGCATAATTTACGTGTTTTTCAATATTTTGCCAAAACATATCTTGGAAAAACTTTACTCATTAGTCTGTGAATTCTAACCGATATTAAGAAAAATAATAGATTTTCCTGTAACGCAACAGGTCCAATATACAGAGCAATGGCAGAAATTATATACGAATGTTGTATTCGCAAACCAACTAGGCCAAAAAGAGTATGTGCTCCGATAAAGAAGACTCTAGGCTCGCAAGCAAATTTCCAACAGAAGGAGGAAAAGGTCGTAATCGACAATAAGGCAAAAACAAGCGATAAACAAAATCAGTCTACAGATGTACCAATGAAAAAAAGAAATGATACGCTGGTCACAAGCCTCGATAAGATCATTACTTTGAATGATTCCATCAAAAGTAATAAGCAAACTCCCTGCACTTCATTTGATATGACGATACAAAATTTTGAGCAAAACCGCACCGAATATTTGCAGCCCAAAAAGCGAGCTAGAAAAGATGACGGTAACAATCCCGAGGATTCATGCAAAAAGCCAAGATTGATCAAACCCAACGACCAAAACTCCAGACGAACAGTTATCTTAATTTAGGGAAATTATTTTGAAATTTAAAAGCTAAACTCCCTATATACAATTTTAAATGTAAAAATTGTATGACTGATGGAATATGATTTTTTAATAAAGATTTAAGAGATTTGTTTGTATAATGTGCCTTCGAATTTTTTAATGTAGAGAGATAGAAATTTGTGATCGGTATTTACCTCTGTCTGCTCTAAATCTTTGCTGCTCATGCAATATATTTCCATTACATCGATTTTTGTTTTGAGTTCATGTATTTAACTGAAATTTTACTTCTTGTCATACTAATACAGCCTTTTATATGTTTCGCTAAAGGTCTGCTCTGAATAAGGAAAGCAAAGAATACTAACATAAGGTGAAAAACTAGTGGTGACATATTAGAGGTGTACAAGTTGACGAATGGGAATAACAAAAGGGGGATAATAATAGGGTATTAAAGGAATCAAAACAAAATAGAACTCGAAAAAAAGGTTATAAATTGGACATGTTTAGATTTAGGAAAGACCTTGATAAATACTGGTTCGGTTGTTGATTTGTTGAGCAAATTACTGCATAACACATAAGAACATAAGAACGAAGGTAACTGCAGAAGGCCTATTGGCCAATACGAGGCACCTCCTATTTATAACAACCCAATCCCTCTCATATACATGTCCAACCCATGCTTGAAACAGTCGAGGAACCCCACCTCCACTGCGTTTAATGGTAATTGGTTCCACAAATCAACAACCCTGTTACCGAACCAGTATTTACCCAAGTCTTTCCTAAATCTAAACTTATCCAATTGTTTCGCATTCTTTCGTGTGTGGATACTTTTAATACTCCATTAATATCCCCTGTATTATATCCATTCATCCACTTGTAAACCTTAA
>NC_091154.1:58896495-58945545 GCF_040958095.1 Procambarus clarkii | reverse complement strand
TGAGAGAGAGAGAGAGAGAGAGAGAGAGAGAGAGAGAGAGAGAGAGAGAGAGAGAGAGAGAGAGAGGAGAGAGAGAGAGAGAGAGAGAGAGAGAGAGAGAGAGAGAGAGAGAGAGAGAGAGAGAGAGAGAGAGAGAGAGAGAGAGAGAGAGAGAGAGAGAGAGAGAGAGAGAGAGAGAGAGAGAGAGAGAGAGAGATTGTCAGGTACAGTTTAATGCTGATAAATGCAAAGTTCTGAGGCTAGGTAATGATGAGTTACAAGATACGAGCTAGATGGTGTTGAGATTGCGAAAGGGATCTGGGAGTTATGATTAGTAAGAATTTAAAACAATAGGATCAATGCATGAATGTTCGTAATAAGGCAAATTGGACACTGGGATTTATTTATCGAAGCTTTAGTAACAAGAGACCTGATGTGGTTCTTCAGCTATATCTCGTTCTGGTTAGGCCCAATTTAGATTATTCAGTTCAGTTTTGGTCGCTGTCCTATAGAATGGATATAAATTCACTTGAACGTGTCCAGTGTAGGATGACTAAGTTAAAACCCTAAATTAGAAATCTTTCATATGAAGAAAGATTAACAAAGCTTAAATTGCATTAACTGGAAAGGCGTGGTTATAAATAGAAGCTGTCTCGTATGGGCCAATAGGCCTTCTGCAGTTACCTTTGTTCTTATATTAATAAGATACAAGCTAGATGGTGATGAGATTGCTGAAGGGATCTGAGAGATTTGATTAGTAACAGTTTAAAACCTCAGGATCAATGCACGAATGTTCGTAATAAGGCAAATAGTACACTGTGATTTATTAATCGAAGCGTTAGTAAAAGGACATCTGGTGTGGTTCTTCAGGTATATCTTGCTCTAGTTAGGCCCCATTTAGATTATGCAGGTCAGTTTTGGTCTCCGTACCATAGAATGGATATAAATTCTCTTGAACGTGTCAAGCTTAGGATGACAAAGTTAATTCCCCAAATTAGAAATCTTTCATATGAATAAAGATTAACAAAGCTTAAACTGCATTCACGGGAAAGGCGAAGAGTTAGGGGGTGACATGATTAAGGTTTACAAGTGGATGAATGGATATAATACAGGGGATATTAATGGAGTATTAAAAGTATCAACACACGAAAGAATGCGAAACAATTGGATAAGTTTAGATTTAGGAAAGACTTGGGTAAATACTGGTTCGGTAACAGGGTTGTTGATTTGTGGAACCAATTACCATGAAACGCAGTGGAGGTGGGGTTCCTCGACTGTTTCAAGCATGGGTTGGACATGTATATGAGAGGGATTGGGTTGTTATAAATAGGAGGTGCCTCGTATGGGCCAATAGGCCTTCTGCAGTTACCTTCGTTCTTATGTGTTATGCAGTAATTTGCTCAACAAATCAACAACCGAACCAGTATTTATCAAGGTCTTTCCTAAATCTAAACATGTCCAATTTATAACCTTTTTTTCGAGTTCTATTTTGTTTTGATTCCTTTAATACCCTATTATTATCCCCCTTTTGTTATTCCCATTCGTCAACTTGTACACCTCTAATATGTCACCACTAGTTTTTCACCTTATGTTAGTATTCTTTGCTTTCCTTATTCAGAGCAGACCTTTAGCGAAACATATAAAAGGCTGTATTAGTAGACAAGAAGTAAAAATTTCCAGTTAAATACATGAACTCAAAACAAAAATCGATGTAATGGAAATATATTGCATGAGCAGCAAAGATTTAGAGCAGACAGAGGTAAATACCGATCACAAATTTCTATCTCTCTACATTAAAAAATTCGAAGGCACATTATACAAACAATTCTTTTAAATCTTTATTAAAAAATCATATTCCATCAGACATACAATTTTTACATTTAAAATTGTATATAGGGAGTTTAGCTTTTAAATTTCAAAATAATTTCCCTAAATTAAGATAACTGTTCGTCTGCAGTTTTGGTCGTTGGGTTTGATCAATCTTGGCTTTTTGCATGAATCCTCGGGATTGTTACCGTCATCTTTTCTAGCTCGCTTTTTGGGCTGCAAATATTCGGTGCGGTTTTGCTCAAAATTTTGTATCGTCATATCAAATGAAGTGCAGGGAGTTTGCTTATTACTTTTGATGGAATCATTCAAAGTAATGATCTTCTTATCGAGGCTTGTGACCAGCGTATCATTTCTTTTTTTCATTGGTACATCTGTAGACTGATTTTGTTTATCGCTTGTTTTTGCCTTATTGTCGATTACGACCTTTTCCTCCTTCTGTTGGAAATTTGCTTGCGAGCCTAGAGTCTTCTTTATCGGAGCACATACTCTTTTTGGCCTAGTTGGTTTGCGAATACAACATTCGTATATAATTTCTGCCATTGCTCTGTATATTGGACCTGTTGCGTTACAGGAAAATCTATTATTTTTCTTAATATCGGTTAGAATTCACAGACTAATGAGTAAAGTTTTTCCAAGATATGTTTTGGCAAAATATTGAAAAACACGTAAATTATGCGTCCACAAACGTATTTTCTGGTCTGTGCTAAGAACTAGACTGAATTATTCAAGGAGCGGGATCCTTTTATATATACCCCAAGAGTTGTGTAAGTGAGGTGATTGACCTGAGCCTGAGTACATATAGGAATAACAATAGTGATATTAAATATATTTACGGGCTCACCAAAGTCCATGCTACATGGACACTTCGTTCTGAGTAGCTAAATCTGAAACAACAACAACAGTGTTTTTATTATTTATTTTATAAGAGAGAGAGAGAGAGAGAGAGAGAGAGAGAGAGAGAGAGAGGAGAGAGAGAGAGAGAGAGAGAGAGAGAGAGAGAGAGAGAGAGAGGGAGAGAGAGAGAGAGAGAGAGAGAGAGAGAGAGAGAGAGGAGAGAGAGAGAGGAGAGAGAGAGAGAGAGAGAGAGAGAGAGAGAGAGAGAGAGAGAGAGAGAGAGAGAGAGAGAGAGAGAGAGATTGTCAGGTACAGTTTAATGCTGATAAATGCAAAGTTCTGAGGCTAGGTAATGATGAGTTACAAGATACGAGCTAGATGGTGTTGAGATTGCGAAAGGGATCTGGGAGTTATGATTAGTAAGAATTTAAAACAATAGGATCAATGCATGAATGTTCGTAATAAGGCAAATTGACACTGGGATTTATTTATCGAAGCTTTAGTAACAAGAGACCTGATGTGGTTCTTCAGCTATATCTCGCTCTGGTTAGGCCCAATTTAGATTATTCAGTTCAGTTTTGGTCGCTGTCCTATAGAATGGATATAAATTCACTTGAACGTGTCCAGTGTAGGATGACTAAGTTAAAACCCTAAATTAGAAATCTTTCATATGAAGAAAGATTAACAAAGCTTAAATTGCATTAACTGGAAAGGCGTGGTTATAAATAGAAGCTGTCTCGTATGGGCCAATAGGCCTTCTGCAGTTACCTTTGTTCTTATATTAATAAGATACAAGCTAGATGGTGATGAGATTGCTGAAGGGATCTGAGAGATTTGATTAGTAACAGTTTAAAACCTCAGGATCAATGCACGAATGTTCGTAATAAGGCAAATAGGACACTGTGATTTATTAATCGAAGCGTTAGTAAAAGGACATCTGGTGTGGTTCTTCAGGTATATCTTGCTCTAGTTAGGCCCCATTTAGATTATGCAGGTCAGTTTTGGTCTCCGTACCATAGAATGGATATAAATTCTCTTGAACGTGTCAAGCTTTGGATGACAAAGTTAATTCCCCAAATTAGAAATCTTTCATATGAATAAAGATTAACAAAGCTTAAACTGCATTCACGGGAAAGGCGAAGAGTTAGGGGGTGACATGATTAAGGTTTACAAGTGGATGAATGGATATAATACAGGGGATATTAATGGAGTATTAAAAGTATCAACACACGAAAGAATGCGAAACAATTGGATAAGTTTAGATTTAGGAAAGACTTGGGTAAATACTGGTTCGGTAACAGGGTTGTTGATTTGTGGAACCAATTACCATGAAACGCAGTGGAGGTGGGGTTCCTCGACTGTTTCAAGCATGGGTTGGACATGTATATGAGAGGGATTGGGTTGTTATAAATAGGAGGTGCCTCGTATGGGCCAATAGGCCTTCTGCAGTTACCTTCGTTCTTATGTTCTTATGTGTTATGCAGTAATTTGCTCAACAAATCAACAACCGAACCAGTATTTATCAAGGTCTTTCCTAAATCTAAACATGTCCAATTTATAACCTTTTTTTCGAGTTCTATTTTGTTTTGATTCCTTTAATACCCTATTATTATCCCCCTTTTGTTATTCCCATTCGTCAACTTGTACACCTCTAATATGTCACCACTAGTTTTTCACCTTATGTTAGTATTCTTTGCTTTCCTTATTCAGAGCAGACCTTTAGCGAAACATATAAAAGGCTGTATTAGTATGACAAGAAGTAAAAATTTCCAGTTAAATACATGAACTGAAAACAAAAATCGATGTAATGGAAATATATTGCATGAGCAGCAAAGATTTAGAGCAGACAGAGGTAAATACCGATCACAAATTTCTATCTCTCTACATTAAAAATTCGAAGGCACATTATACAAACAATTCTTTTAAATCTTTATTAAAAAATCATATTCCATCAGACATACAATTTTTACATTTAAAATTGTATATAGGGAGTTTAGCTTTTAAATTTCAAAATAATTTCCCTAAATTAAGATAACTGTTCGTCTGCAGTTTTGGTCGTTGGGTTTGATCAATCTTGGCTTTTTGCCATGAATCCTCGGGATTGTTACCGTCATCTTTTCTAGCTCGCTTTTTGGGCTGCAAATATTCGGTGCGGTTTTTGCTCAAAATTTTGTATCGTCATATCAAATGAAGTGCAGGGAGTTTGCCTTATTACTTTTGATGGAATCATTCAAAGTAATGATCTTCTTATCGAGGCTTGAGGAAATAAACAGATAGTGATGAAGAGATGAGTAGTATTTTTAATAAATATTTTGTATCTGTATTTACTAAAGAGGAACTTAACAATATGCCTTCAGCCGAACAAGTCTATGTGGGTGGGGACGAGGACAGGTTGACGAGTTTAGCAGTTACCAGGAGGATGTTCTTAACAAATAGTAAAACTCAAACCAACAAATCCCCAGGGCCGGATGAAGTGTTTGCTAGGGTGCTTAAAGAATGCAAAGAGGAGCTTTGTGACCCCCACTGTCAACCATATTTAATAAATCAATAGAGTCAGGCAGAGTGCCAGAGTTTTGGAAAGTTGCTAATGTGATACCAGTTTTTAAGAAAGGAGATAGATCACTTGCGTCTAACTATCGACCAATTAGCCTAACGTCTATTGTGGGAAAGTTACTCGAATCTATAATAGCAAATAAAATTCGTCTTCATCTTGAAAAACATAAATTAATAATTGAGTCGCAACATGGTTTTATAAATGGCCGTTCATGTTTAACAAATTTGTTATCTTTTTATTCTAGCATTGTTGAGGCAGTTGATAGTGGTAAGGATTGCGATGTTGTATACCTTGACTTTAGCAAAGCTTTTGATACAGTGCCACATGAAAGACTGATTAAAAAAATAGAGTCTCATGGTATTGGGGGTGCTATATTAAGCTGGATTAGGGCATGGCTATACAAAGGAAACAGAGAGTTAGTATAAATGGAATCAAGTCAGAGTGGGAAAATGTTGTAAGTGGAGTGCCTCAAGGCCTCTGTCCTGGGACCTCTGTTGTTTATAATATATATAAATGATTTAGATTCAGGTTTGAGTAGCAACATTTGCAAATTTGCCGATGATACGAAAATCGGTAGGAAATTAATTCGGAGGAGGACTCACTATCACTTCAAGTTGATCTAGATAGGGTTTTGAAATGGTCAAAGGATTGGCAGATGCAGTTTAATGCTGATAAATGTAAAGTTCTGAGGTTAGGTAATGATGATAGAGTTACAAGATACGAGCTAGATGGTGTTGTGATTGCGAAGTCGGATTGCGAAAGGGATCTGGGAGTTATGATTAGTAAGAATTTAAAACAAAGGATCAATGCATAAATGTTCGTAATAAGGCAAATCGGACACTTGGATTTATTAATCGCAGCGTTAGTAACAAGACACCTGGTGTGGTTCTCAAGCTATATCTTGCTCTAGTTAGGCCCCATTTAGATTATGCAGTTCAGTTTTTGGACGCCATATTATAGAATGGATATAAATTCACTTGAACGTGTCCAGCGTAGGATGGACTAAGTTAATTCCCCAAATTAGAAATCTTTCATATGAAGAAAGATTAACAAAGCTTAAGTTGCATTCACTGGAAAGGCGAAGAGTTAGGGGTGACATGATAGAGGTTTTACAAGTGGATGAATGGACATAACGGGGGGGATATTAATAGGGTATTAAAAGTATCAACACAGGACAGAACACGAAACAATGGATATAAATTGGATAAGTTTAGATTTAGGAAAGACTTGGGTAAATACTGGTTCAGTAACAGGGTTGTTGATTTGTGGAAACCAATTGCCGCCGTAACATTGTGGAGGTGGGGTCCCTCGATTGTTTCAAGCACGGGTTGGACAAGTATATGAGTGGGATTGGGTGGTTATAGAATAGGAGCTGCCTCGTATGGGCCAATAGGCCTTCTGCAGTTACCTTTGTTCTTATGTTCTTATGCTTGTGACCAGCGTATCATTTCTTTTTTCATTGGTACATCTGTAGATGATTTTGTTTATCGCTTGTTTTTGCCTTATTGTCGATTACGACCTTTTCCTCCTTCTGTTGGAAATTTGCTTGCGAGCCTAGAGTCTTCTTTATCGGAGCACATACTCTTTTTGGCCTAGTTGGTTTGCGAATACAACATTCGTATATAATTTCTGCCCATTGCTCTGTATATTGGACCTGTTGCGTTACAGGAAAATCTATTATTTTTCTTAATATCGGTTAGAATTCACAGACTAATGAGTAAGTTTTTCCAAGATATGTTTTGGCAAAATATTGAAAAAACACGTAAATTATGCGTCACAAACGTATTTTCTGGTCTGTGCTAAGAACTAGACTGAATTATTCAAGGAGCGGGATCCTTTTATATATACCCCAAGAGTTGTGTAAGTGAGGTGATTGACCTGAGCCTGAGTACATATAGGAATAACAATAGTGATATTAAATATATTTACGGGCTCACCAAAGTCCATGCTACATGGACACTTCGTTCTGAGTAGCTAAATCTGAAACAACAACAACAGTGTTTTTATTATTTATTTTATAAAAGAGAGAGAGAGAGAGGAGAGAGAGCGAGAGAGGAGAGAGAGAGAGAGAGAGAGAGGAGAGAGAGAGAGAGATGAGAGAGAGAGATGAGAGAGAGAGAGAGAGAGAGAGAGAGAGAGAGAGAGAGGAGAGAGAGAGAGAGTGAGAGAGAGAGAGAGAGAGAGATAGAGAGAGAGAGAGAGAGAGAGAGAGAGAGAGATTGTCAGGTACAGTTTAATGCTGATAAATGCAAAGTTCTGAGGCTAGGTAATGATGAGTTACAAGATACGAGCTAGATGGTGTTGAGATTGCGAAAGGATCTGGGAGTTATGATTAGTAAGAATTTAAAACAATAGGATCAATGCATGAATGTTCGTAATAAGGCAAATTGGACACTGGGATTTATTTATCGAAGCTTTAGTAACAAGAGACCTGATGTGGTTCTTCAGCTATATCTCGTTCTGGTTAGGCCCAATTTAGATTATTCATGTTCAGTTTTGGTCGCTGTCCTATAGAATGGATATAAATTCACTGAACGTGTCCAGTGTAGGATGACTAAGTTAAAACCCTAAATTAGAAATCTTTCATATGAAGAAAGATTAACAAAGCTTAAATTGCATTAACTGGAAAGGCGTTGGTTATAAATAGAAGCTGTCTCGTATGGGCCAATAGGCCTTCTGCAGTTACCTTTGTTCTTATATTAATAAGATACAAGCTAGATGGTGATGAGATTGCTGAAGGGATCTGAGAGATTTGATTAGTAACAGTTTAAAACCTCAGGATCAATGAACGAATGTTCGTAATAAGGCAAATAGGACACTGTGATTTATTAATCGAAGCGTTAGTAAAAGGACATCTGGTGTGGTTCTTCAGGTATATCTTGCTCTAGTTAGGCCCCCATTTAGATTATGCAGGTCAGTTTTGGTCTCCGTACCATAGAATGGATATAAATTCTCTTGAACGTGTCAAGCTTTGGATAACAAAGTTAATTCCCCAAATTAGAAATCTTTCATACGAATAAAGATTAACAAAGCTTAAACTGCATTCACGGGGAAGGCGAAGAGTTAGGGGGTGACATGATTAAGGTTTACAAGTGGATGAATGGATATAATACAGGGGAAATTAATGGAGTATTAAAAGTATCAACACACGAAAGAATGCGAAACAATTGGATAAGTTTAGATTTAGGAAAGACTTGGGTAAAATACTGGTTCGGTAACAGGGTTGTTGATTTGTGGAACCAATTACCATGAAACGCAGTGGAGGTGGGGTTCCTCGACTGTTTCAAGCATGGGTTGGACATGTATATGAGAGGGATTGGGTTGTTATAAATAGGAGGTGCCTCGTATGGGCCAATAGGCCTTCTGCAGTTACCTTCGTTCTTATGTGTTATGCAGTAATTTGCTCAACAAATCAACAACCGAACCAGTATTTATCAAGGTCTTACCTAAATCTAAACATGTCCAATTTATACCTTTTTTTCGAGTTCTATTTTGTTTTGATTCCTTTAATACCCTATATTATCCCCCTTTTGTTATTCCCATTCGTCAACTTGTACACCTCTAATATGTCACCACTATTTTTTCACCTATGTTAGTATTCTTTGCTCTCCTTATTCAGAGCAGACCTTTAGCGAAACATATAAAAGGCTGTATTAGTATGACAAGAAGTAAAAATTTCCAGTTAAATACATGAACTGAAAACAAAAATCGATGTAATGGAAATATATTGATCCTATATTTAGAGCTTATTTAGAGGAAAAGATATTTAGAGGAAAAGATTTAGAGCAGACAGAGGTAAATACCGATCACAAATTTCTATCTCTCTACATTAAAAATTCGAAGGCACATTATACAAACAATTCTTTTAAATCTTTATTAAAAATCATATTCCATCAGACATACAATTTTTACATTTAAAATTGTATATAGGGAGTTTAGCTTTTAAATTTCAAAATTAATTTCCCTAAATTAAGATAACTGTTCGTCTGCAGTTTTGGTCGTTGGGTTTGATCAATCTTGGCTTTTTGCATGAATCCTCGGGATTGTTACCGTCATCTTTTCTAGCTCGCTTTTTGGGCCTGCAAATATTCGGTGCGGTTTTGCTCAAAATTTTGTATCGTCATATCAAATGAAGTGCAGGGAGTTTGCTTATTACTTTTGATGGAATCATTCAAAGTAATGATCTACTTATCGAGGCTTGTGACCAGCGTATCATTTCTTTTTTTCATTGGTACATCTGTAGACTGATTTTTGTTTATCGCTTGTTTTTTGCCTTATTGTCGATTACGACCTTTTCCTCCTTCTGTTGGAAATTTGCTTGCGAGCCTAGAGTCTTCTTTATCGGAGCACATACTCTTTTTGGCCTAGTTGGTTTTGCGAATACAACATTCGTATATAATTTCTGCCATTGCTCTGTATATTGGACCTGTTGCGTTACAGGAAAATCTATTATTTTTCTTAATATCGGTTAGAATTCACAGACAATGAGTAAAGTTTTTCCAAGATATGTTTTGGCAAAATATTGAAAAACACGTAAATTATGCGTCCACAAACGTATTTTCTGGTCTGTGCTAAGAACTAGACTGAATTATTCAAGGAGCGGGATCCTTTTATATATACCCCAAGAGTTGTGTAAGTGAGGTGATTGACCTGAGCCTGAGTACATATAGGAATAACAATAGTGATATTAAATATATTTACGGGCTCACCAAAGTCCATGCTACATGGACACTTCGTTCTGAGTAGCTAAATCTGAAACAACAACAACAGTGTTTTTATATTTATTTTTATAAGAGAGAGAGAGAGAGACGAGAGAGAGAGAGAGAGAGAGAGAGAGAGAGAGAGATGAGAGATGAGAGAGAGAGAGAGAGAGATGAGAGAGAGAGAGAGAGAGAGAGAGAGAGAGAGATGAGAGAGACGAGAGAGAGAGAGAGAGAGAGAGAAAGAGAGAGAGAGAGAGAGGGAGAGAGAGAGAGAGAGGAGAGAGAGAGAGAGAGAGAGAGCGAGAGAGAGAGAGAGAGAGAGACGAGAGAGAGATGAGAGAGAGAGAGAGAGCGAGAGAGAGAGAGAGGAGAGAGATTGTCAGGTACAGTTTAATGCTGATAAATGCAAAGTTCTGAGGCTAGGTAATGATGAGTTACAAGATACGAGCTAGATGGTGTTGAGATTGCGAAAGGGATCTGGGAGTTATGATTAGTAAGAATTTAAACAATAGGATCAATGCATGAATGTTCGTAATAAGGCAAATGAACACTGGGATTTATTTATCGAAGCTTTAGTAACAAGAGACCTGATGTGGTTCTTCAGCTATATCTCGCTCTGGTTAGGCCCCAATTTAGATTATTCAGTTCAGTTTTGGTCGCTGTCCTATAGAATGGATATAAATTCACTTGAACGTGTCCAGTGTAGGATGACTAAGTTAAAACCCTAAATTAGAAATCTTTCATATGAAGAAAGATTAACAAAGCTTAAATTGCATTAACTGGAAAGGCGTGGTTATAAATAGAAGCTGTCTCGTATGGGCCAATAGGCCTTCTGCAGTTACCTTTTGTTCTTATATTAATAAGATACAAGCTAGATGGTGATGAGATTGCTGAAGGGATCTGAGAGATTGATTAGTAACAGTTTAAAACCTCAGGATCAATGAACGAATGTTCGTAATAAGGCAAATAGGACACTGTGATTTATTAATCGAAGCGTTAGTAAAAGGACATCTGGTGTGGTTCTTCAGGTATATCTTGCTCTAGTTAGGCCCCCATTTAGATTATGCAGGTCAGTTTTGGTCTCCGTACCATAGAATGGATATAAATTCTCTGAACAGTGTCAAGCTTTGGATAACAAAGTTAATTCCCCAAATTAGAAATCTTTCATATGAATAAAGATTAACAAAGCTTAAACTGCATTCACGGGAAAGGCGAAGAGTTAGGGGTGACATGATTAAGGTTTACAAGTGGATGAATGGATATAATACAGGGGATATTAATGGAGTATTAAAAGTATCAACACACGAAAGAATGCGAAACAATTGGATAAGTTTAGATTTAGGAAAGACTTGGGTAAATACTGGTTCGGTAACAGGGTTGTTGATTTGTGGAACCAATTACCATGAAACGCAGTGGAGGTGGGGTTCCTCGACTGTTTCAAGCATGGGTTGGACATGTATATGAGAGGGATTGGGTTGTTATAAATAGGAGGTGCCTCGTATGGGCCAATAGGCCTTCTGCAGTTACCTTCGTTCTTATGTTCTTATGTGTTATGCAGTAATTTGCTCAACAAATCAACAACCGAACCAGTATTTATCAAGGTCTTTCCTAAATCTAAACATGTCCAATTTATAACCTTTTTTTTCGAGTTCTATTTTGTTTTGATTCCTTTAATACCCTATTATTATCCCCCTTTTGTTATTCCCATTCGTCAACTTGTACACCTCTAATATGTCACCACTAGTTTTTCACCTTATGTTAGTATTCTTTGCTTTCCTTATTCAGAGCAGACCTTTAGCGAAACATATAAAAGGCTGTATTAGTATGACAAGAAGTAAAAATTTCCAGTTAAATACATGAACTGAAAACAAAAATCGATGTAATGGAAATATATTGCATGAGCAGCAAAGATTTAGAGCAGAGGAAATACCGATCACAAATTTCTATCTCTCTACATTAAAAAATTCGAAGGCACATTATACAAACAATTCTTTTAAATCTTTATTAAAAAATCATATTCCATCAGACATACAATTTTTACATTTAAAATTGTATATAGGGAGTTTAGCTTTTTAAATTTCAAAATAATTTCCCTAAATTAAGATAACTGTTCGTCTGCAGTTTTGGTCGTTGGGTTTGATCAATCTTGGCTTTTTGCATGAATCCTCGGGATTGTTACCGTCATCTTTTCTAGCTCGCTTTTTGGTGCTGCAAATATTCGGTGCGGTTTTGCTCAAAATTTTGTATCGTCATATCAAATGAAGTGCAGGGAGTTTGCTTATTACTTTTGATGGAATCATTCAAAGTAATGATCTTCTTATCGAGGCTTGAGGAAATAACAGATAGTGATGAAGAGATGAGTAGTATTTTTAATAAATATTTTGTATCTGTATTTACTAAAGAGGAACTTAACAATATGCCTTCAGCCGAACAAGTCTATGTGGGTGGGGACGAGGACAGGTTGACGAGTTTAGCAGTTACCAGGGAGGATGTTCTTAAACAAATAGTAAAACTCAAACCAAACAAATCCCCAGGGCCGGATGAAGTGTTTGCTAGGGTGCTTAAAGAATGCAAAGAGGAGCCTTTGTGACCCACTGTCAACCATATTTAATAAATCAATAGAGTCAGGCAGAGTGCCAGAGTTTGGAAAGTTGCTAATGTGATACCAGTTTTTAAGAAAGGAGATAGATCACTTGCGTCTAACTATCGACCAATTAGCCTAACGTCTATTGTGGAAAGTTACTCGAATCTATAATAGCAAATAAAATTCGTCTTCATCTTGAAAAACATAAATTAATAATTGAGTCGCAACCTGGTTTTATAAATGGCCGTTCATGTTTAACAAATTTGTTATCTTTTTATTCTAGCATTGTTGAGGCAGTTGATAGTGGTAAGGATTGCGATGTTGTATACCTTGACTCTTAGCAAAGCTTTTGATACAGTGCCACATGAAAGACTGATTAAAAAATAGAGTCTCATGGTATTGGGGGTGCTATATTAAGCTGGATTAGGGCATGGCTATACCAAAGGAAACAGAGAGTTAGTATAAATGGAATCAAGTCAGAGTGGGAAAATGTTGTAAGTGGAGTGCCTCAAGGCTCTGTCCTGGGACCTCTGTTGTTTATAATATATATAAATGATTTAGATTCAGGTTTGAGTAGCAACATTTGCAAATTTGCCGATGATACGAAAATCGGTAGGGAAATTAATTCGGAGGAGGACTCACTATCACTTCAAGTTGATCTAGATAGGGTTTTGAAATGGTCAAAGGATTGGCAGATGCAGTTTAATGCTGATAAATGTAAAGTTCTGAGGTTAGGTAATGATGATAGAGTTACAAGATACGAGCTAGATGGTGTTGTGTATTGCGAAGTCGGATTGCGAAAGGGATCTGGGAGTTATGATTAGTAAGAATTTAAAACAAAAGGATCAATGCATAAATGTTCGTAATAAGGCAAATCGGACACTTGGATTTATTAATCGCAGCGTTAGTAACAAGACACCTGGTGTGGTTCTCAAGCTATATCTTGCTCTAGTTAGGCCCCATTTAGATTATGCAGTTCAGTTTTGGACGCCATATTATAGAATGGATTATAAATTCACTTGAACGTGTCCAGCGTAGGATGACTAAGTTAATTCCCCAAATTAGAAATCTTTCATATGAAGAAAGATTAACAAAGCTTAAGTTGCATTCACTGGAAAGGCGAAGAGTTAGGGGTGACATGATAGAGGTTTAAAGTGGATGAATGGACATAACCGGGGGGGATATTAATAGGGTATTAAAAGTATCAACACAGGACAGAACACGAAACAATGGATATAAATTGGATAAGTTTAGATTAGGAAAGACTTGGGTAAATACTGGTTCAGTAACAGGGTTGTTGATTGTGGAACCAATTGCCGCGTAACATTGTGGAGGTTGGGGTCCCTCGATTGTTTTCAAGCACGGGTTGGACAAGTATATGAGTGGGATTGGGTGGTTATAGAATAGGAGCTGCCTCGTATGGGCCAATAGGCCTTCTGCAGTTACCTTTGTCTTATGTTCTTATGCTTGTGACCAGCGTATCATTTCTTTTTTTCATTGGTACATCTGTAGACTGATTTTGTTTATCGCTTGTTTTTGCCTTATTGTCGATTACGACCTTTTCCTCCTTCTGTTGGAAATTTGCTTGCGAGCCTAGAGTCTTCTTTATCGGAGCACATACTCTTTTTGGCCTAGTTGGTTTGCGAATACAACATTCGTATATAATTTCTGCCATTGCTCTGTATATTGGACCTGTTGCGTTACAGGAAAATCTATTATTTTTCTTAATATCGGTTAGAATTCACAGACTAATGAGTAAAGTTTTTCCAAGATATGTTTTGGCAAAATATTGAAAAACACGTAAATTATGCGTCCACAAACGTATTTTCTGGTCTGTGCTAAGAACTAGACTGAATTATTCAAGGAGCGGGATCCTTTTATATATACCCCAAGAGTTGTGTAAGTGAGGTGATTGACCTGAGCCTGAGTACATATAGGAATAACAATAGTGATATTAAATATATTTACGGGCTCACCAAAGTCCATGCTACATGGACACTTCGTTCTGAGTAGCTAAATCTGAAACAACAACAACAGTGTTTTTATTATTTATTTTATAAGAGAGAGAGAGAGAGAGAGAGAGAGAGAGAGAGAGAGAGAGAGAGAGAGAAGAGAGAGAGAGAGAGAGAGAGAGAGAGAGAGAGAGAGAGGAGAGAGAGAGAGAGAGATGAGAGAGAGAGAGAGAGAGAGAGAGAGAGAAAGAGAGAGAGAGAGAGAGGGAGAGAGAGAGAGGGAGAGAGAGAGGAGAGAGAGAGAGAGAGAGATGAGAGAGAGAGACGAGAGAGAGAGAGAGAGAGAGATTGTCAGGTACAGTTTAATGCTGATAAATGCAAAGTTCTGAGGCTAGGTAATGATGAGTTACAAGATACGAGCTAGATGGTGTTGAGATTGCGAAAGGGATCTGGGAGTTATGATTAGTAAGAATTTAAAACAATAGGATCAATGCCATGAATGTTCGTAATAAGGCAAATTGAACACTGGGATTTATTTATCGAAGCTTTAGTAACAAGAGACCTGATGTGGTTCTTCAGCTATATCTCGCTCTGGTTAGGCCCAATTTAGATTATTCAGTTCAGTTTTGGTCGCTGTCCTATAGAATGGATATAAATTCACTTGAACGTGTCCAGTGTAGGATGACTAAGTTAAAACCCTAAATTAGAAATCTTTCATATGAAGAAAGATTAACAAAGCTTAAATTGCATTAACTGGAAAGGCGTGGTTATAAATAGAAGCTGTCTCGTATGGGCCAATAGGCCTTCTGCAGTTACCTTTGTTCTTATATTAATAAGATACAAGCTAGATGGTGATGAGATTGCTGAAGGGATCTGAGAGATTTGATAGTAACAGTTTAAAACCTCAGGATCAATGAACGAATGTTCGTAATAAGGCAAATAGGACACTGTGATTTATTAATCGAAGCGTTAGTAAAAGGACATCTGGTGTGGTTCTTCAGGTATATCTTGCTCTAGTTAGGCCCCATTTAGATTATGCAGGTCAGTTTTGGTCTCCGTACCATAGAATGGATATAAATCCTCTTGAACGTGTCAAGCTTTGGATAACAAAGTTAATTCCCCAAATTAGAAATCTTTCATACGAATAAAGATTAACAAAGCTTAAACTGCATTCACGGGAAGGCGAAGAGTTAGGGGGTGACATGATTAAGGTTTACAAGTGGATGAATGGATATAATACAGGGGATATTAATGGAGTATTAAAAGTATCAACACACGAAAGAATGCCGAAACAATTGGATAAGTTTAGATTTAGGAAAGACTTGGGTAAATACTGGTTCGGTAACAGGGTTGTTGATTTGTTGAACCAATTACCATGAAACGCAGTGGAGGTGGGGTTCCTCGACTGTTTCAAGCATGGGTTGGACATGTATATGAGAGGGATTGGGTTGTTTATAAATAGGAGGTGCCTCGTATGGGCCAATAGGCCTTCTGCAGTTACCTTCGTTCTTATGTTCTTATGTGTTATGCAGTAATTTGCTCAACAAATCAACAACCGAACCAGTATTTATCAAGGTCTTTCCTAAATCTAAACATGTCCAATTTATAACCTTTATTTCGAGTTCTATTTTGTTTTGATTCCTTTAATACCCCTATTATTATCCCCCTTTTGTTATTCCCATTCGTCAACTTTGTACACCTCTAATATGTCACCACTAGTTTTTCACCTTATGTTAGTATTCTTTGCTTTCCTTATTCAGAGCAGACCTTTAGCGAAACATATAAAAGGCTGTATTAGTATGACAAGAAGTAAAAATTTCCAGTTAAATACATGAACTGAAAACAAAAATCGATGTAATGGAAATATATTGCATGAGCAGCAAAGATTTAGAGCAGACAGAGGTAAATACCGATCACAAATTTCTATCTCTCTACATTAAAAAATTCGAAGGCACATTATACAAACAATTCTTTTAAATCTTTATTAAAAAATCATATTCCATCAGACATACAATTTTTACATTTAAAATTGTATATAGGGAGTTTAGCTTTTAAATTTCAAAATAATTTCCCCTAAATTAAGATAACTGTTCGTCTGGAGTTTTGGTCGTTGGGTTTGATCAATCTTGGCTTTTTGCATGAATCCTCGGGATTGTTACCGTCATCTTTTCTAGCTCGCTTTTTGGGCTGCAAATATTCGGTGCGGTTTTGCTCAAAATTTTGTATCGTCATATCAAATGAAGTGCAGGGAGTTTGCTTATTACTTTTGATGGAATCATTCAAAGTAATGATCTACTTATCGAGGCTTGTGACCAGCGTATCATTTCTTTTTTTCATTGGTACATCTGTAGACTGATTTTGTTTTATCGCTTGTTTTTGCCTTATTGTCGATTACGACCTTTTCCTCCTTCTGTTGGAAATTTGCTTGCGAGCCTAGAGTCTTCTTTATCGGAGCACATACTCTTTTCTGGCCTAGTTGGTTTGCGAATACA
This sequence comes from Procambarus clarkii, assembly GCF_040958095.1. Taxonomy (NCBI): domain Eukaryota; kingdom Metazoa; phylum Arthropoda; class Malacostraca; order Decapoda; family Cambaridae; genus Procambarus; species Procambarus clarkii. The sequence goes on along the minus strand of NC_091154.1, from coordinate 58,928,617 downwards.
ACATTCGTATATAATTTCTGCCATTGCTCTGTATATTGGACCTGTTGCGTTACAGGAAAATCTATTATTTTTCTTAATATCGGTTAGAATTCACAGACTAATGAGTAAAGTTTTTCCAAGATATGTTTTGGCAAAATATTGAAAAACACGTAAATTATGCGTCCACAAACGTATTTTCTGGTCTGTGCTAAGAACTAGACTGAATTATTCAAGGAGCGGGATCCTTTTATATATACCCCAAGAGTTGTGTAAGTGAGGTGATTGACCTGAGCCTGAGTACATATAGGAATAACAATAGTGATATTAAATATATTTACGGGCTCACCAAAGTCCATGCTACATGGACACTTCGTTCTGAGTAGCTAAATCTGAAACAACAACAACAGTGTTTTTATTATTTATTTTATAAGAGAGAGAGAGAGAGAGAGAGAGAGAGAGAGGAGAGAGAGAGAGAGAGAGAGAGAGAGAGAGAGAGAGAGAGAGAGAGAGAGAGAGAGAGAGAGAGAGAGAGGAGAGAGAGAGAGAGAGAGAGAGAGGGAGAGAGAGAGAGAGAGAGAGAGAGAGAGAGAGAGAGAGAGAGAGAGAGAAGAGAGAGAGAGAGAGAGATGAGAGAGAGAGAGAGAGAGAGAGAGAGAGAGAGATTGTCAGGTACAGTTTAATGCTGATAAATGCAAAGTTCTGAGGCTAGGTAATGATGAGTTACAAGATACGAGCTAGATGGTGTTGAGATTGCGAAAGGGATCTGGGAGTTATGATTAGTAAGAATTTAAAACAATAGGATCAATGCATGAATGTTCGTAATAAGCAAATTGAACACTGGGATTTATTTATCGAAGCTTTAGTAACAAGAGACCTGATGTGGTTCTTCAGCTATATCTCGCTCTGGTTAGGCCCAATTTAGATTATTCAGTTCAGTTTTGGTCGCTGTCCTATAGAATGGATATAAATTCACTTGAACGTGTCCAGTGTAGGATGACTAAGTTAAAACCCTAAATTAGAAATCTTTCATATGAAGAAAGATTAACAAAGCTTAAATTGCATTAACTGGAAAGGCGTGGTTATAAATAGAAGCTGTCTCGTATGGGCCAATAGGCCTTCTGCAGTTACCTTTGTTCTTATATTAATAAGATACAAGCTAGATGGTGATGAGATTGCTGAAGGGATCTGAGAGATTTGATTAGTAACAGTTTTAAAACCTCAGGATCAATGAACGAATGTTCGTAATAAGGCAAATAGGACACTGTGATTTATTAATCGAAGCGTTAGTAAAAGGACATCTGGTGTGGTTCTTCAGGTATATCTTGCTCTAGTTAGGCCCCATTAGATTATGCAGGTCAGTTTTGGTCTCCGTACCATAGAATGGATATAAATTCTCTTGAACGTGTCAAGCTTTGGATAACAAAGTTAATTCCCCAAATTAGAAATCTTTCATACGAATAAGATTAACAAAGCTTAAACTGCATTCACGGGGAAGGCGAAAGAGTTAGGGGGGTGACATGATTAAGGTTTACAAGTGGATGAATGGATATAATACAGGGGATATTAATGGAGTATTAAAAGTATCAACACACGAAGAAAGAATGCGAAACAATTGGATAAGTTTAGATTTAGGAAAGACTTGGGTAAATACTGGTTCGGTAACAGGGTTGTTGATTTGTGGAACCAATTACCATGAAACGCAGTGGAGGTGGGGTTCCTCGACTGTTTCAAGCATGGGTTTGGACATGTATATGAGAGGGATTGGGTTGTTATAAATAGGAGGTGCCTCGTATGGGCAATAGGCCTTCTGCAGTTACCTTCGTTCTTATGTTCTTATGTGTTATGCAGTAATTTGCTCAACAAATCAACAACCGAACCAGTATTTATCAAGGTCTTTCCTAAATCTAAACATGTCCAATTTATAACCTTTATTTCGAGTTCTATTTTGTTTTGATTCCTTTAATACCCTATTATTATCCCCCTTTTTGTTATTCCCATTCGTCAACTTGTACACCTCTAATATGTCACCACTAGTTTTTCACCTTATGTTAGTATTCTTTGCTTTCCTTATTCAGAGCAGACCTTTAGCGAAACATATAAAAGGCTGTATTAGTATGACAAGAAGTAAAAATTTCCAGTTAAATACATGAACTGAAAACAAAAATCGATGTAATGGAAATATATTGCATGAGCAGCAAAGATTTAGAGCAGACAGAGGTAAATACCGATCACAAATTTCTATCTCTCTACATTAAAAAATTCGAAGGCACATTATACAAACAATTCTTTTAAATCTTTATTAAAAAATCATATTCCATCAGACATACAATTTTTACATTTAAAATTGTATATAGGGAGGTTTAGCTTTTAAATTTCAAAATAATTTCCCTAAATTAAGATAACTGTTCGTCTGCAGTTTTGGTCGTTGGGTTTGATCAATCTTGGCTTTTTGCACGAATCCTCGGGATTGTTTCCGTCATCTTTTCTAGCTCGCTTTTTGGGCTGCAAATATTCGGTGCGGTTTTGCTCAAAATTTTGTATCGTCATATCAAATGAAGTGCAGGGAGTTTGCTTATTACTTTTGATGGAATCATTCAAAGTAATGATCTACTTATCGAGGCTTGTGACCAGCGTATCATTTCTTTTTTTCATTGAAATGATACTGATTTTGTTTATCGCTTGTTTTTGCCTTATTGTCGATTACGACCTTTTCCTCCTTCTGTTGGAAATTTGATTGCGAGCCCAGAGTCTTCTTTATCGGAGCACATACTCTTTTTGGCCTAGTTGGTTTGCGAATACAACATTCGTATGTAATTTCTGCCATTGCTCTGTATATTGGACCTGTTGCGTTACAGGAAAATCTATTATTTTTCTTAATATCGGTTAGAATTCACAGACTAATGAGTAAAGTTTTTCCAAGATATGTTTTGGCAAAATATTGAAAAACACGTAAATTATGCGTCCACAAACGTATTTTCTGGTCTGTGCTAAGAAGTAGACTGAATTATTCAAGGAGCGGGATCCTTTTATATATACCCCAAGAGTTGTGTAAGTGAGGTGATTGACCTGAGCCTGAGTACATATAGGAATAACAATAGTGATATTAAATATATTTACGGGCTCACAAAGTCCATGCTACATGGACACTTCGTTCTGAGTAGCTAAATCTGAAAACAACAACAACAGTGTTTTTATTATTTATTTTATAAGAGAGAGAGAGAGAGAGAGAGAGAGAGAGAGAGAGAGAGAGAGAGGAGAGAGAGAGAGAGAGAGAGATTGTCAGGTACAGTTTAATGCTGATAAATGCAAAGTTCTGAGGCTAGGTAATGATGAGTTACAAGATACGATAGATGGGTGTTGAGATTGCGAAAGGGATCTGGGAGTTATGATTAGTAAGAGTTTAAAACAATAGGATCAATGCATGAATGTTCGTAATAAGGCAAATTGGACACTGGGATTTATTTATCGAAGCTTTAGTAACAAGAGACCTGATGTGGTTCTTCAGCTATATCTCGTTCTGGTTAGGCCCAATTTAGATTATTCAGTTCAGTTTTGGTCGCTGTCCTATAGAATGGATATAAATTCACTTGAACGTGTCTAGTGTAGGATGACTAAGTTAAAACCCTAAATTAGAAATCTTTCATATGAAGAAAGATTAACAAAGCTTAAATTGCATTAACTGGAAAGGCGTGGTTATAAATAGAAGCTGTCTCGTATGGGCCAATAGGCCTTCTGCAGTTACCTTTGTTCTTATATTAATAGATACAAGCCTAGATGGTGATGAGATTGCTGAAGGGATCTGAGAGATTTGATTAGTAACAGTTTTAAAACCTCAGGATCAATGCACGAATGTTCGTAATAAGGCAAAATAGGACACTGTGATTTATTAATCGAAGCGTTAGTAAAAGGACATCTGGTGTGGTTCTTCAGGTATATCTTGCTCTAGTTAGGCCCCATTTAGATTATGCAGGTCAGTTTTGGTCTCCGTACCATAGAATGGATATAAATTCTCTTGAACGTGTCAAGCTTAGGATGACAAAGTTAATTCCCCAAATTAGAAATCTTTCATATGAATAAAGATTAACAAAGCTTAAACTGCATTCACGGGAAAGGCGAAGAGTTAGGGGGTGACATGATTAAGGTTTACAAGTGGATGAATGGATATGATACAGGGGATATTAATGGAGTATTAAAAGTATCAACACACGAAAGAATGCGAAACAATTGGATAAGTTTAGATTTAGGAAAGACTTGGGTAAATACTGGTTCGGTAACAGGGTTGTTGATTTGTGGAAACCAATTACCATGAAACGCAGTGGAGGTGGGGTTCCTCGACTGTTTCAAGCATGGGTTGGACATGTATATGAGAGGGATTGGGTTGTTATAAATAGGAGGTGCCTCGTATGGGCCAATAGGCCTTCTGCAGTTACCTTCGTTCTTATGTGTTATGCAGTAATTTGCTCAACAAATCAACAACCGAACCAGTATTTATCAAGGTCTTTCCTAAATCTAAACATGTCCAATTTATAACCTTTTTTCGAGTTCTATTTTGTTTTGATTCCTTTAATACCCTATTATTATTCCCCCTTTTGTTATTCCCATTCGTCAACTTGTACACCTCTAATATGTCACCACTAGTTTTTCACCTTATGTTAGTATTCTTTGTTTTCCTTATTCAGAGCAGACCTTTAGCGAAACATATAAAGGCTGTATTAGTATGACAAGAAGTAAAAATTTCCAGTTAATACATGAACTCAAAACAAAAATCGATGTAATGGAAATATATTGCATGAGCAGCAAAGATTTAGAGCAGACAGAGGTAAATACCGATCACAAATTCCTATCTCTCTACATTAAAAAATTCGAAGGCACATTATACAAACAATTCTTTTAAATCTTTATTAAAAAATCATATTCCATCAGACATACAATTTTTACATTTAAAATTGTATATAGGGAGTTTAGCTTTTAAATTTCAAAATAATTTCCCTAAATTAAGATAACTGTTCGTCTGGAGTTTTGGTCGTTGGGTTTGATCAATCTTGGCTTTTTGCATGAATCCTCGGGATTGTTACCGTCATCTTTTCTAGCTCGCTTTTTGGTCTGCAAATATTCGGTGCGGTTTTGCTCAAAATTTTGTATCGTCATATCAAATGAAGTGCAGGGAGTTTGCTTATTACTTTTGATGGAATCATTCAAAGTAATGATCTTCTTATCGAGGCTTGTGACCAGCGTATCATTTCTTTTTTTCATTGAAATGATACTGATTTTGTTTTATCGCTTGTTTTTGCCTTATTGTCGATTACGACCTTTTCCTCCTTCTGTTGGAAATTTGCTTGCGAGCCTAGAGTCTTCTTTATCGGAGCCACATACTCTTTTTGGCCTAGTTGGTTTGCGAATACAACATTCGTATATAATTTCTGCCATTGCTCTGTATATTGGACCTGTTGCGTTACAGGAAAATCTATTATTTTCTTAATATCGGTTAGAATTCACAGACTAATGAGTAAAGTTTTTCCAGGATATGTTTTTGGCAAAATATTGAAAAACACGTAAATTATGCGTCTACAAACGTATTTTCTGGTCTGTGCTAAGAACTAGACTGAATTATTCAAGGAGCGGGATCCTTTTATATATACCCCAAGAGTTGTGTAAGTGAGGTGATTGACCTGAGCCTGAGTACATATAGGAATAACAATAGTGATATTAAATATATTTACGGGCTCACCAAAGTCCATGCTACATGGACACTTCGTTCTGAGTAGCTAAATCTGAAACAACAACAACAGTGTTTTTATTATTTATTTTATAAAAGAGAGAGAGAGATGAGAGAGAGAGAGTGAGATGAGAGAGAGAGAGAGAGAGAGAGAGGAGAGAGAGAGAGAGAGAGAGAGAGAGAGAGAGAGAGAGAAGAGAGAGAGAGGGAGAGAGAGAGAGAGAGAGATGAGAGGAGGAGAGAGAGAGGAGAGAGGACGAAGAGAGAGAGAGAGAGAGAGAGAGAGAGAGAGAGAGAGAGAGAGAGAGAGAGAGAGAGAGAGAGGAAGAGAGAGAGAGAGAGAGAGACGAGAGAGAGGATGAGAGGAGAGAGAGAGAGAGATTGTCAGGTACAGTTTAATGCTGATAAATGCAAAGTTCTGAGGCTAGGTAATGATGAGTTACAAGATACGAGCTAGATGGTGTTGAGATTGCGAAAGGGATCTGGGAGTTATGATTAGTAAGAATTTAAAACAATAGGATCAATGCATGAATGTTCGTAATAAGGCAAATTGGACACTGGGATTTATTTATCGAAGCTTTAGTAACAAGAGACCTGATGTGGTTCTTCAGCTATATCTCGTTCTGGTTAGGCCCAATTTAGATTATTCAGTTCAGTTTTGGTCGCTGTCCTATAGAATGGATATAAATTCACTTGAACGTGTCCAGTGTAGGATGACTAAGTTAAACCCTAAATTAGAAATCTTTCATATGAAGAAAGATTAACAAAGCTTAAATTGCATTAACTGGAAAGGCGTGGTTATAAACTAGAAGCTGTCTCGTATGGGCCAATAGGCCTTCTGCAGTTACCTTTGTTCTTATATTAATAAGATACAAGCTAGATGGTGATGAGATTGCTGAAGGGATCTGAGAGATTTGATTAGTAACAGTTTAAAACCTCAGGATCAATGCACGAATGTTCGTAATAAGGCAAATAGGACACTGTGATTTATTAATCGAAGCGTTAGTAAAAGGACATCTGGTGTGGTTCTTCAGGTATATCTTGCTCTAGTTAGGCCCCATTTAGATTATGCAGGTCAGTTTTGGTCTCCGTTCCATAGAATGGATATAAATTCTCTTGAACGTGTCAAGCTTAGGATGACAAAGTTAATTCCCCAAATTAGAAATCTTTCATATGAATAAAGATTAACAAAGCTTAAACTGCATTCACGGGAAAGGCGAAGAGTTAGGGGGTGACATGATTAAGGTTTACAAGTGGATGAATGGATATAATACAGGGGATATTAATGGAGTATTAAAAGTATCAACACACGAAAGAATGCGAAACAATTGGATAAGTTTAGATTTAGGAAAGACTTGGGTAAATACTGGTTCGGTAACAGGGTTGTTGATTTGTGGAACCAATTACCATGAAACGCAGTGGAGGTGGGGTTCCTCGACTGTTTCAAGCATGGGTTGGACATGTATATGAGAGGGATTGGGTGTTATAAATAGGAGGTGCCTCGTATGGGCCAATAGGCCTTCTGCAGTTACCTTCGTTCTTATGTTCTTATGTGTTATGCAGTAATTTGCTCAACAAATCAACAACCGAACCAGTATTTATCAAGGTCTTTCCTAAATCTAAAACATGTCCAATTTATAACCTTTTTTTCGAGTTCTATTTTGTTTTGATTCCTTTAATACCCTATTATTATCCCCCTTTTGTTATTCCCATTCGTCAACTTGTACACCTCTAATAGGTCACCACTAGTTTTTCACCTTATGTTAGTATTCTTTGCTTTCCTTATTCAGAGCAGACCTTTAGCGAAACATATAAAAGGCTGTATTAGTATGACAAGAAGTAAAAATTTCCAGTTAAATACATGAACTGAAAACAAAAATCGATGTAATGGAAATATATTGCATGAGCAGCAAAGATTTAGAGCAGACAGAGGTAAATACCGATCACAAATTTCTATCTCTCTACATTAAAAAATTCGAAGGCACATTATACAAACAATTCTTTTAAATCTTTATTAAAAAATCATATTCCATCAGACATACAATTTTTACATTTAAAATTGTATATAGGGAGTTAGCTTTTAAATTTCAAAATAATTTCCCTAAATTAAGATAACTGTTCGTCTGGAGTTTTGGTCGTTGGGTTTGATCAATCTTGGCTTTTTGCATGAATCCTCGGGATTGTTACCGTCATCTTTTCTAGCTCGCTTTTTGGGCTGCAAATATTCGGTGCGGTTTTGCTCAAAATTTTGTATCGTCATATCAAATGAAGTGCAGGGAGTTTGCTTATTACTTTTGATGGAATCATTCAAAGTAATGATCTTCTTATCGAGGCTTGTGTCCAGCGTATCATTTCTTTTTTTCATTGTTACATCTGTAGACTGATTTTGTTTATCGCTTGTTTTTGCCTTATTGTCGATTACGACCTTTTCCTCCTTCTGTTGGAAATTTGCTTGCGAGCCTAGAGTCTTCTTTATCGGAGCACATACTCTTTTTGACCTAGTTGGTTTGCGAATACAACATTCGTATATAATTTCTGCCATTGCTCTGTATATTGGACCTGTTGCGTTACAGGAAAATCTATTATTTTTCTTAATATCGGTTAGAATTCACAGACTAATGAGTAAAGTTTTTCCAGGATATGTTTTGGCAAAATATTGAAAAACACGTAAATTATGCGTCCACAAACGTAATTTCTGGTCTGTGCTAAGAACTAGACTGAATTATTCAAGGAGCGGGATCCTTTTATATATACCCCAAGAGTTGTGTAAGTGAGGTGATTGACCTGAGCCTGAGTACATATAGGAATAACAATAGTGATATTAAATATATTTACGGGCTCACCAAAGTCCATGCTACATGGACACTTCGTTCTGAGTAGCTAAATCTGAAACAACAACAACAGTGTTTTTATTATTTATTTTATAAAAGAGAGAGAGAGAGAGAGAGAGAGAGAGAGAGAGAGAGAGAGAGAGAGAGAGAGAGAGAGAGAGAGAGAGAGAGAGAGAGAGAGAGAGAGAGAGAGAGAGAGAGAGGGAGAGGAGAGAGAGAGAGAGAGAGAGAGAGAGAGAGAGAGAGAGAGAGAGAGAGCGAGAGAGAGAGGAGAGAGAGAGAGAGAGAGAGAGAGAGAGAGAGAGAGAGAGAGAGAGAGAGGAGAGAGGAGAGAGAGAGAGAGAGAGAGAGATTGTCAGGTACAGTTTAATGCTGATAAATGCAAAGTTCTGAGGCTAGGTAATGATGAGTTACAAGATACGAGCTAGATGGTGTTGAGATTGCGAAAGGGATCTGGGAGTTATGATTAGTAAGAATTTAAAACAATAGGATCAATGCATGAATGTTCGTAATAAGGCAAATTGGACACTGGGATTTATTTATCGAAGCTTTAGTAACAAGAGACCTGATGTGGTTCTTCAGCTATATCTCGTTCTGGTTAGGCCCAATTTAGATTATTCAGTTCAGTTTTGGTCGCTGTCCTATAGAATGGATATAAATTCACTTGAACGTGTCCAGTGTAGGATGACTAAGTTAAAACCCTAAATTAGAAATCTTTCATATGAAGAAAGATTAACAAAGCTTAAATTGCATTAACTGGAAAGGCGTGGTTATAAATAGAAGCTGTCTCGTATGGGCCAATAGGCCTTCTGCAGTTACCTTTGTTCTTATATTAATAAGATACAAGCTAGATGGTGATGAGATTGCTGAAGGGATCTGAGAGATTTGATTAGTAACAGTTTAAAACCTCAGGATCAATGCACGAATGTTCGTAATAAGGCAAATAGGACACTGTGATTTATTAATCGAAGCGTTAGTAAAAGGACATCTGGTGTGGTTCTTCAGGTATATCTTGCTCTAGTTAGGCCCCATTTAGATTATGCAGGTCAGTTTTGGTCTCCGTTCCATAGAATGGATATAAATTCTCTTGAACGTGTCAAGCTTAGGATGACAAAGTTAATTCCCCAAATTAGAAATCTTTCATATGAATAAAGATTAACAAAGCTTAAACTGCATTCACGGGAAAGGCGAAGAGTTAGGGGGTGACATGATTAAGGTTTACAAGTGGATGAATGGATATAATACAGGGGATATTAATGGAGTATTAAAAGTATCAACACACGAAAGAATGCGAAACAATTGGATAAGTTTAGATTTAGGAAAGACTTGGGTAAATACTGGTTCGGTAACAGGGTTGTTGATTCGTGGAACCAATTACCATGAAACGCAGTGGAGGTGGGGTTCCTCGACTGTTTCAAGCATGGGTTGGACATGTATATGAGAGGGATTGGGTTGTTATAAATAGGAGGTGCCTCGTATGGGCCAATAGACCTTCTGCAGTTACCTTCGTTCTTATGTGTTATGCAGTAATTTGCTCAACAAATCAACAACCGAACCAGTATTTATCAAGGTCTTTCCTAAATCTAAACATGTCCAATTTATAACCTTTTTTTCGAGTTCTATTTTGTTTTGATTCCTTTAATACCCTATTATTATCCCCCTTTTGTTATTCCCATTCGTCAACTTGTACACCTCTAATATGTCACCACTAGTTTTTCACCTTATGTTAGTATTCTTTGCTTTCCTTATTCAGAGCAGACCTTTAGCGAAACATATAAAAGGCTGTATTAGTAAGACAAGAAGTAAAAATTTCCAGTTAAATACATGAACTAAAAACAAAAATCGATGTAATGGAAATATATTGCATGAGCAGCAAAGATTTAGAGCAGACAGAGGTAAATACGATCACAAATTCCTATCTCTCTACATTAAAAAATTCGAAGGCACATTATACAAACAATTCTTTTAAATCTTTATTAAAAAATCATATTCCATCAGACATACAATTTTTACATTTAAAATTGTATATAGGGAGTTTAGCTTTTAAATTTCAAAATAATTTCCCTAAATTAAGATAACTGTTCGTCTGCAGTTTTGGTCGTTGGGTTTGATCAATCTTGGCTTTTTGCATGAATCCTCGGGATTGTTACCGTCATCTTTTCTAGCTCGCTTTTTGGGCTGCAAATATTCTGTGCGGTTTTGCTCAAAATTTTGTATCGTCATATCAAATGAAGTGCAGGGAGTTTTGCTTATTACTTTTGATGGAATCATTCAAAGTAATGATCTTCTTATCGAGGCTTGTGACCAGCGTATCATTTCTATTTTTCATTGAAATGATACTGATTTTGTTTATCGCTTGTTTTTGCCTTATTGTCGATTACGACCTTTTCCTCCTTCTGTTGGAAATTTGCTTGCGAGCCTAGAGTCTTCTTTATCGGAGCCACATACTCTTTTTGGCCTAGTTGGTTTGCGAATACAACATTCGTATATAATTTCTGCCATTGCTCTGTATATTGGACCTGTGCGTTACAGGAAAATCTATTATTTTTCTTAATATCGGTTAGAATTCACAGACTAATGAGTAAAGTTTTTCCAAGATATGTTTTGGCAAAATATTGAAAAACACGTAAATTATGCGTCCACAAACGTATTTTCTGGTCTATGCTAAGAACTAGACTGAATTATTCAAGGAGCGGGATCCTTTTATATATGCCCCAAGAGTTGTGTAAGTGAGGTGATTGACCTGAGCCTGAGTACATATAGGAATAACAATAGTGATATTAAATATATTTATGGGCTCACCAAAGTCCATGCTACATGGACACTTCGTTCTGAGTAGCTAAATCTGAAACAACAACAACAGTGTTTTTTATTATTTATTTTATAAGAGAGAGAGAGAGAGAGAGAGAGAGAGAGAGAGAGAGAGAGAGAGAGAGAGAGAGAGAGAGAGAGAGAGAGAGAGAGAGAGAGAGAGAGAGAGAGAGAGAGAGAGAGAGAGATTGTCAGGTACAGTTTAATGCTGATAAATGCAAAGTTCTGAGGCTAGGTAATGATGAGTTACAAGATACGAGCTAGATGGTGTTGAGATTGCGAAAGGGATCTGGGAGTTATGATTAGTAAGAATTTAAACAATAGGATCAATGCATGAATGTTCGTAATAAGGCAAATTGGACACTGGGATTTATTTATCGAAGCTTTAGTAACAAGAGACCTGATGTGGTTCTTCAGCTATATCTCGCTCTGGTTAGGCCCAATTTAGATTATTCAGTTCAGTTTTGGTCGCTGTCCTATAGAATGGATATAAATTCACTTGAACGTGTCCAGTGTAGGATGACTGAGTTAAAACCCTAAATTAGAAATCTTTCATATGAAGAAAGATTAACAAAGCTTAAATTGCATTAACTGGAAAGGCGTGGTTATAAATAGAAGCTGTCTCGTATGGGCCAATAGGCCTTCTGCAGTTACCTTTGTTCTTATATTAATAAGATACAAGCTAGATGGTGATGAGATTGCTGAAGGGATCTGAGAGATTTGATTAGTAACAGTTTAAAACCTAAGGATCAATGCACGAATGTTCGTAATAAGGCAAATAGGACACTGTGATTTATTAATCGAAGCGTTAGTAAAAGGACATCTGGTGTGGTTCTTCAGGTATATCTTGCTCTAGTTAGGCCCCATTTAGATTATGCAGGTCAGTTTTGTCTCCGTACCATAGAATGGATATAAATTCTCTTGAACGTGTCAAGCTTAGGATGACAAAGTTAATTCCCCAAATTAGAAATCTTTCATATGAATAAAGATTAACAAAGCTTAAACTGCATTCACGGGAAAGGCGAAGAGTTAGGGGGTGACATGATTAAGGTTTACAAGTGGATGAATGGATATAATACAGGGGATATTAATGGAGTATTAAAAGTATCAATACACGAAAGAATGCGAAACAATTGGATAAGTTTAGATTTAGGAAAGACTTGGGTAAATACTGGTTCGGTAACAGGGTTGTTGATTTGTGGAACCAATTACCATGAAACGCAGTGGAGGTGGGGTTCCTCGACTGTTTCAAGCATGGGTTGGACATGTATATGAGAGGGATTGGGTTGTTATAAATAGGAGGTGCCTCGTATGGGCCAATAGGCCTTCTGCAGTTACCTTCGTTCTTATGTGTTATGCAGTAATTTGCTCAACAAATCAACAACCGAACCAGTATTTATCAAGGTCTTTCCTAAATCTAAACATGTCCAATTTATAACCTTTTTTCGAGTTCTATTTTGTTTTGATTCCTTTAATACCCTATTATTATCCCCCTTTTGTTATTCCTATTCGTCAACTTGTACACCTCTAATATGTCACCACTAGTTTTTCACCTTATGTTAGTATTCTTTGCTTTCCTTATTCAGAGCAGACCTTTAGCGAAACATATAAAAGGCTGTATTAGTATGACAAGAAGTAAAAATTTCCAGTTAAATACATGAACTCAAAACAAAAATCGATGTAATGGAAATATATTGCATGAGCAGCAAAGATTTAGAGCAGACAGAGGTAAATACCGATCACAAATTTCTATCTCTCTACATTAAAAAATTCGAAGGCACATTATACAAACAATTCTTTTAAATCTTTATTAAAAAATCATATTCCATCAGACATACAATTTTTACATTTAAAATTGTATATAGGGAGTTTAGCTTTTAAATTTCAAAATAATTTCCCTAAATTAAGATAACTGTTCGTCTGCAGTTTTGGTCGTTGGGTTTGATCAATCTTGGCTTTTTGCATGAATCCTCGGGATTGTTACCGTCATCTTTTCTAGCTCGCTTTTTGGGCTGCAAATATTCGGTGCGGTTTTGCTCAAAATTTTGTATCGTCATATCAAATGAAGTGCAGGGAGTTTGCTTATTACTTTTGATGGAATCATTCAAAGTAATGATCTTCTTATCGAGGCTTGTGACCAGCGTATTATTTCTTTTTTTCATTGAAATGATACTGATTTTGTTTATCGCTTGTTTTTGCCTTATTGTCGATTACGACCTTTTCCTCCTTCTGTTGGAAATTTGCTTGCGAGCCTAGAGTCTTCTTTATCGGAGCACATACTCTTTTTGGCCTAGTTGGTTTGCGAATACAACATTCGTATATAATTTCTGCCATTGCTCTGTATATTGGACCTGTTGCGTTACAGGAAAATCTATTATTTTTCTTAATTTCGGTTAGAATTCACAGACTAATGAGTAAAGTTTTTCCAAGATATGTTTTGGCAAAATATTGAAAAACACGTAAATTATGCGTCCACAAACGTATTTTCTGGTCTGTGCTAAGAACTAGACTGAATTATTCAAGGAGCGGGATCCTTTTATATATACCCCAAGAGTTGTGTAAGTGAGGTGATTGACCTGAGCCTGAGTACATATAGGAATAACAATAGTGATATTAAATATATTTACGGGCTCACCAAAGTCCATGCTACATGGACACTTCGTTCTGAGTAGCTAAATCTGAAACAACAACAACAGTGTTTTTATTATTTATTTTATAAAAGAGAGAGAGAGAGAGAGAGAGAGAGAGAGAGAGAGAGAGAGAGAGAGAGAGAGAGAGAGAGAGAGAGAGAGAGAGAGAGAGACGAGAGAGAGAGAGAGAGAGAGAGAGAGAGAGAGAGAAGAGAGAGAGAGAGAGAGAGAGAGGGAGAGAGAGAGAGGGAGGGAGAGAGAGAGAGGGAGGGAAGAGAGAGAGAGGGAGGGAGAGAGAGAGAGAGAGAGGAGAGAGAGAGAGAGAGAGAGAGAGAGAGAGAGAGAGAGAGAGAGAGAGAGAGAGGGAGAGAGAGAGAGAGAGAGGGAGAGAGAGAGAGAGAGAGAGAGAGAGAGAGAGAGAGAGAGAGAGAGAGAGAGAGAGAGAGAGAGAGAGAGAGAGAGAGAGAGAGAGAGAGAGAGGAGAGAGAGAGAGAGAGAGAGAGAGAGGAGAAGAGAGAGAGAGGGAGAGAGAGAGAGAGAGAGGGAGAGAGAGAGAGAGAGAGAGAGAGAGAGAGAGAGAGAGAGAGAGAGAGAGAGAGAGAGAGAGAGAGAGAGAGAGAGAGAGAGAGAGAGAGAGAGAGAGAGAGAGAGAGAGAGAGAGAGAGAGATTGTCAGATACAGTTTAATGCTGATAAATGCAAAGTTCTGAGGCTAGGTAATGATGATAGAGTTACAAGATACGAGCTAGATGGTGTTGAGATTGCGAAAGGGATCTGGGAGTTATGATTAGTAAGAATTTAAAACAATAGGATCAATGCATGAATGTTGTCGGAAAATCCGACACCATTTAATATATCATACAGATAATAGCTGTATTACCAACAAGTTACCCATAGAAAACGTAACTTGTAGTGGAATTACCGTCTATAGAAAACGGGATATCATCACCACATACTATTATAATTCACCAGCTATTCTGCTGGGAATTGTTCTTAAATACATTAGTCTTTGGACTTTACCATCATAAAAACATCTTATATAAATTAACTTAATTATCAATATTAAAGTAGAGTAAATGTGACCCTTCTATCACCTTTGGACATCTGGACAATGTAAGCCAGGCGTCAGAGGGAGGAAGGAGGGCAGCCATTGTTATATGAGACCAGAGGCTCACACGGGAGCAAATTCGGCTCCTGTTAAATTTACTTGGACGTAGTGTTATGGAACCCAAAGGTGTACCATTGTCAACACGCTGTCTACAAATACAAGTTAAGTGTCTATCCGAAACCCGTTTATCATTCATTTATGGCCATTAATGTCAGGATATAGGGTTGACCCGGTTAGATCACGTGGAAGCCTCAAACTAAAGGTAATTAAGCCAGGTCTTCATGTTCCATGTACTGTTTTCTCTGATATACTTGTCATATATAGGTATCTGGCTTCACAGCTAGCGCACTTTTGACAGGTCAAGACGAGGATGCAAGATTTTGTGCACCAGTTACTGGGTGATGGAAGCTGCCTCAAAGAGGATAATTTGGTGTCTACACCCTAGTTATACCTGGTGGACTAACCTGCTGTACTATAAGAGAAGGAACCTCATCAATGTATGTAGCTATTACTGTAGTTTGATTGGCTGCATATATATTAATTTAATAACCCCCCCTAATGTGTAGAGGATCGATTTGTGAGATTATGAGATTATTGCAGAAATACAGTCCACTTATCATTATACAAATTGCTATCGAAGTATATAAATTAACGTAAATATAAATTCATATAAATTAAATAAATATAAATCTCACAGGTCGGTTCCCACAAATGTTCGTAATAAGGCAAATTGGACACTGGGATTTATTTATCGAAGCTTTAGTAACAAGAGACCTGATGTGGTTCTTCAGCTATATCTCGCTCTGGTTAGGCCCAATTTAGATTATTCAGTTCAGTTTTGGTCGCTGTCCTATAGAATGGATATAAATTCACTTGAACGTGTCCAGTGTAGGATGACTAAGTTAAAACCCTAAATTAGAAATCTTTCATATGAAGAAAGATTAACAAAGCTTAAATTGCATTAACTGGAAAGGCGTGGTTATAAATAGAAGCTGTCTCGTATGGGCCAATAGGCCTTCTGCAGTTACCTTTGTTCTTATATTAATAAGATACAAGCTAGATGGTGATGAGATTGCTGAAGGGATCTGAGAGATTTGATTAGTAACAGTTTAAAACCTAAGGCTCAATGCACGAATATTCGTAATAAGGCAAATAGGACACTGTGATTTATTAATCGAAGTGTTAGTAAAAGGACATCTGGTGTGGTTCTTCAGGTATATCTTGCTCTAGTTAGGCCCCATTTAGATTATGCAGGTCAGTTTTGGTCTCCGTACCATAGAATGGATATAAATTCTCTTGAACGTGTCAAGCTTAGGATGACACGTTCCCAAGTTAATTCCCCAAATTAGAAATCTTTCATATGAATAAAGATTAACAAAGCTTAAACTGCATTCACGGGAAAGGCGAAGAGTTAGGGGGGTGACATGATTAAGGTTTACAAGTGGATGAATGGATATAATACAGGGGATATTAATGGAGTATTAAAAGTATCAATACACGAAAGAATGCGAAACAATTGGATAAGTTTAGATTTAGGAAAGACTTGGGTAAATACTGGTTCGGTAACAGGGTTGTTGATTTGTGGAACCAATTACCATGAAACGCAGTGGAGGTGGGGTTCCTCGACTGTTTCAAGCATGGGTTGGACATATATATGAGAGGGATTGGGTTGTTATAAATAGGAGGTGCCTCGTATGGGCCAATAGGCCTTCTGCAGTTACCTTCGTTCTTATGTTCTTATGTGTTATGCAGTAATTTGCTCAACAAATCAACAACCGAACCAGTATTTATCAAGGTCTTTCCTAAATCTAAACATGTCCAATTTATAACCTTTTTTCGAGTTCTATTTTGTTTTGATTCCTTTAATACCCTATTATTATCCCCCTTTTGTTATTCCCATTCGTCAACTTTTACACCTCTAATATGTCACCACTAATTTTTCACCTTATGTTAGTATTCTTTGCTTTCCTTATTCAGAGCAGACCTTTAGCGAAACATATAAAAGGCTGTATTAGTATGACAAGAAGTAAAAATTTCCAGTTAAATACATGAACTCAAAACAAAAATCGATGTAATGGAAATATATTGCATGAGCAGCAAAGATTTAGAGCAGACAGAGGTAAATACCGATCACAAATTTCTATCTCTCTACATTAAAAAATTCGAAGGCACATTATACAAACAGTTCATTTAAATCTTTAATAAAAAATCATATTCCATCAGACATACAATTTTTACATTTAAAATTGTATATAGGGAGTTTAGATTTTAAATTTCAAAATAATTTCCCTAAATTAAGATAACTGTTCGCCTGCAGTTTTGGTCGTTGGGTTTGATCAATCTTGGCTTTTTGCATGAATCCTCGGGATTGTTACCGTCATCTTTTCTAGCTCGCTTTTTGGGCTGCAAATATTCGGTGCGGTTTTGCTCAAAATTTTGTATCGTCATATCAAATGAAGTGCAGGGAGTTTGCTTATTACTTTTGATGGAATCATTCAAAGTAATGATCTTCTTATCGAGGCTTGTGACCAGCGTATCATTTCTTTTTTTCATTGGTACATCTGTAGACTGATTTTGTTTATCGCTTGTTTTTGCCTTATTGTCGATTACGACCTTTTCCTCCTTCTGTTGGAAATTTGCTTGCGAGCCTAGAGTCTTCTTTATCGGAGCACATACTCTTTTTGGCCTAGTTGGTTTGCGAATACAACATTCGTATATAATTTCTGCCATTGCTCTGTATATTGGACCTGTTGCGTTACAGGAAAATCTATTATTTTTCTTAATATCGGTTAGAATTCACAGACTAATGAGTAAAGTTTTTCCAAGATATGTTTTGGCAAAATATTGAAAAACACGTAAATTATGCGTCCACAAGCGTATTTTCTGGTCTGTGCTAAGAACTAGACTGAATTATTTAAGGAGCGGGATCCTTTTATATATACCCCAAGAGTTGTGTAAGTGAGGTGATTGACCTGAGCCTGAGTACATATAGGAATAACAATAGTGATATTAAATATATTTACGGGCTCACTAAAGTCCATGCTACATGGACACTTCGTTCTGAGTAGCTAAATCTGAAACAACAACAACAGTGTTTTTATTATTTATTTTATAAAAGAGAGAGAGAGAGAGAGAGAGAGAGAGAGAGAGAGAGAGAGAGAGAGAGAGAGAGAGAGAGAGAGAGAGAGAGAGAGAGAGAGAGAGAGAGAGAGAGAGAGAGAGAGAGAGAGAGAGAGAGAGAGAGAGAGAGAGAGAGAGAGGGAGAGAGAGAGAGAGAGAGAGAGAGAGAGAGAGAGAGAGAGGGAGAGAGAGAGGGAGAGAGAGAGAGGGAGAGAGAGAGGGAGAGAGAGAGGGAGAGAGAGAGAGGGAGAGAGGGAGAGAGAGAGAGAGAGAGAGAGAGAGAGAGAGAGAGAGAGAGAGAGAGAGAGAGAGAGAGAGAGAGAGAGAGAGAGAGAGAGAGAGAGAGAGAGAGAGAGAGAGAGAGAGAGAGAGGGAGAGAGGGAGAGAGGGAGAGAGGGAGAGAGGGAGAGAGGGAGAGAGAGAGAGAGAGAGAGAGAGAGAGAGAGACGAGAGAGAGAGAGAGACGAGAGAGAGAGAGAGAGAGAGAGAGAGAGAGAGAGAGAGAGAGATTGTCAGGTACAGTTTAATGCTGATAAATGCAAAGTTCTGAGGCTAGGTAATGATGATAGAGTTACAAGATACGAGCTAGATGGTGTTGAGATTGCGAAAGGGATCTGGGAGTTATGATTAGTAAGAATTTAAAACAATAGGATCAATGCATGAATGTTCGTAATAAGGCAAATTGGACACTAGGATTTATTTATCGAAGCTTTAGTAACAAGAGACCTGATGTGGTTCTTCAGCTTTATCTCGCTCTGGTTAGGCCCAATTTAGATTATTCAGTTCAGTTTTGGTCGCTGTCCTATAGAATGGATATAAATTCACTTGAACGTGTCCAGTGTAGGATGACTGAGTTAAAACCCTAAATTAGAAATCTTTCATATGAAGAAAGATTAACAAAGCTTAAATTGCATTAACTGGAAAGGCGTGGTTATAAATAGAAGCTGTCTCGTATGGGCCAATAGGCCTTCTGCAGTTACCTTTGTTCTTATATTAATAAGATACAAGCTAGATGGTGATGAGATTGCTGAAGGGATCTGAGAGATTTGATTAGTAACAGTTTAAAACCTAAGGATCAATGCACGAATGTTCGTAATAAGGCAAATAGGACACTGTGATTTATTAATCGAAGCGTTAGTAAAAGGACATCTGGTGTGGTTCTTCAGGTATATCTTGCTCTAGTTAGGCCCCATTTAGATTATGCAGGTCAGTTTTGGTCTCCGTACCATAGAATGGATATAAATTCTCTTGAACGTGTCAAGCTTAGGATGACAAAGTTAATTCCCCAAATTAGAAATCTTTCATATGAATAAAGATTAACAAAGCTTAAACTGCATTCACGGAAAGGCGAAGAGTTAGGGGGTGACATGATTAAGGTTTACAAGTGGATGAATGGATATAATACAGGGGATATTAATGGAGTATTAAAAGTATCAACACACGAAAGAATGCGAAACAATTGGATAAGTTTAGATTTAGGAAAGACTTGGGTAAATACTGGTTCGGTAACAGGGTTGTTGATTTGTGGAACCAATTACCATGAAACGCAGTGGAGGTATGGTTCCTCGACTGTTTCAAGCATGGGTTGGACATGTATATGAGAGGGATTGGGTTGTTATAAATAGGAGGTGCCTCGTATGGGCCAATAGGCCTTCTGCAGTTACCTTCGTTCTTATGTGTTATGCAGTAATTTGCTCAACAAATCGACAACCGAACCAGTATTTATCAAGGTCTTTCCTAAATCTAAACATGTCCAATTTATAACCTTTTTTTCGAGTTCTATTTTGTTTTGATTCCTTTAATACCCTATTATTATCCCCCTTTTGTTATTCCCATTCGTCAACTTGTACACCTCTAATATGTCACCATTAGTTTTTCACCTTATGTTAGTATTCTTTGCTTTCCTTATTCAGAGCAGACCTTTAGCGAAACATATAAAAGGCTGTATTAGTATGACAAGAAGTAAAAATTTCCAGTTAAATACATGAACTCAAAAAAAAATCGATGTAATGGAAATATATTGCATGAGCAGCAAAGATTTAGAGCAGACAGAGGTAAATACCGATCACAAATTTCTATCTCTCTACATTAAAAAATTCGAAGGCACATTATACAAACAATTCTTTTAAATCTTTATTAAAAAATCATATTCCATCAGACATACAATTTTTACATTTAAAATTGTATATAGGGAGTTTAGCTTTTAAATTTCAAAATAATTTCCCTAAATTAAGATAACTGTTCGTCTGGAGTTTTGGTCGTTGGGTTTGATCAATCTTGGCTTTTTGCATGAATCCTCGGGATTGTTACCGTCATCTTTTCTAGCTCGCTTTTTGGGCTGCAAATATTCGGTGCGGTTTTGCTCAAAATTTTGTATCGTCATATCAAATGAAGTGCAGGGAGTTTGCTTATTACTTTTGATGGAATCATTCAAAGTAATGATCTTCTTATCGAGGCTTGTGACCAGCGTATCATTTCTTTTTTTCATTGGTACATCTGTAGACTGATTTTGTTTATCGCTTGTTTTTGCCTTATTGTCGATTACGACCTTTTCCTCCTTCTGTTGGAAATTTGCTTGCGAGCCTAGAGTCTTCTTTATCGGAGCACATACTCTTTTTGGCCTAGTTGGTTTGCGAATACAACATTCGTATATAATTTCTGCCATTGCTCTGTATATTGGACCTGTTGCGTTACAGGAAAATCTATTATTTTTCTTAATATCGGTTAGAATATACAGACTAATGAGTAAAGTTTTTCCAAGATATGTTTTGGCAAAATATTGAAAAACACGTAAATTATGCGTCCACAAACGTATTTTCTGGTCTGTGCTAAGAACTAGACTGAATTATTTAAGGAGCGGGATCCTTTTATATATACCCCAAGAGTTGTGTAAGTGAGGTGATTGACCTGAGCCTGAGTACATATAGGAATAACAATAGTGATATTAAATATATTTACGGGCTCACTAAAGTCCATGCTACATGGACACTTCGTTCTGAGTAGCTAAATCTGAAACAACAACAACAGTGTTTTTATTATTATTTTATAAAAGAGAGAGAGAGAGAGAGAGAGGAGAGGAGAGAGAGAGAGAGAGAGAGAGAGAGAGAGAGAGAGAGAGAGAGAGAGAGAGAGAGAGAGAGAGAGAGAGAGAGAGAGAGGGAGAGAGAGAGAGAGAGAGAGAGAGAGAGAGAGAGAGAGAGAGAGAGAGAGAGAGAGAGAGAGAGAGAGAGAGAGAGAGAGAGAGAGAGAGAGAGAGACAGAGAGGGAGGGAGAGAGAGAGAGAGAGAGGGAGAGAGAGGGAGAGAGGGAGAGAGAGAGAGAGAGAGAGAGAGAGAGAGAGAGAGAGAGAGGAGAGAGAGAGAGAGAGAGAGAGAGAGAGAGAGAGAGAGAGAGAGAGAGAGGAGAGAGAGGGAGAGAGGGAGAGAGGGAGAGAGGGAGAGAGGAGAGAGAGAGAGAGAGAGAGAGAGAGAGAGAGAGAGAGAGAGAGAGAGAGAGAGAGAGAGAGAGAGAGAGAGAGAGAGAGAGGAGAGAGAGAGAGAGAGAGAGAGAGAGAGAGAGAGATTGTCAGGTACAGTTTAATGCTGATAAATGCAAAGTTCTGAGGCTAGGTAATGATGATAGAGTTACAAGATACGAGCTAGATGGTGTTGAGATTGCGAAAGGGATCTGGGAGTTATGATTAGTAAGAATTTAAAACAATAGGATCAATGCATGAATGTTCGTAATAAGGCAATTGGACACTAGGATTTATTTATCGAAGCTTTAGTAACAAGAGACCTGATGTGGTTCTTCAGCTATATCTCGCTCTGGTTAGGCCCAATTTAGATTATTCAGTTCAGTTTTGGTCGCTGTCCTATAGAATGGATATAAATTCACTTGAACGTGTCCAGTGTAGGATGACTGAGTTAAAACCCAAAATTAGAAATCTTTCATATGAAGAAAGATTAACAAAGCTTAAATTGCATTAACTGGAAAGGCGTGGTTATAAATAGAAGCTGTCTCGTATGGGCCAATAGGCCTTCTGCAGTTACCTTTGTTCTTATTTTAATAAGATACAAGCTAGATGGTGATGAGATTGCTGAAGGGATCTGAGAGATTTTGATTAGTAACAGTTTAAAACCTAAGGATCAATGCACGAATGTTCGTAATAAGGCCAAATAGGACACTGTGATTTATTAATCGAAGCGTTAGTAAAAGGACATCTGGTGTGGTTTCTCAGGTATATCTTGCTCTAGTTAGGCCCATTTAGATTATGCAGGTCAGTTTTGGTCTCCGTACCATAGAATGGATATAAATTCTCTTGAACGTGTCAAGCTTAGGATGACAAAGTTAATTCCCCAAATTAGAAATCTTTCATATGAATAAAGATTAACAAAGCTTAAAACTGCATTCACGGGAAAGGCGAAGAGTTAGGGGGTGACATGATTAAGGTTTACAAGTGGATGAATGGATATAATACAGGGGATATTAATGGAGTATTAAAAGTATCAACACACGAAAGAATGCGAAACAATTGGATAAGTTTAGATTTAGGAAAGACTTGGGTAAATACTGGTTCGGTAAGAGGGTTGTTGATTTGTGGAACCAATTACCATGAAACGCAGTGGAGGTGGGGTTCCTCGACTGTTTCAAGCATGGGTTGGACATGTATATGAGAGGGATTGGGTTGTTATAAATAGGAGGTGCCTCGTATGGGCCAATAGGCCTTCTGCAGTTACCTTCGTTCTTATGTGTTATGCAGTAATTTGCTCAACAAATCAACAACCGAACCAGTATTTATCAAGGTCTTTCCTAAATCTAAACATGTCCAATTTATAAACATTTTTTCGAGTTCTATTTTGTTTTGATTCCTTTAATACCCTATTATTATCCCCCTTTTGTTATTCCCATTCGTCAACTTGTACACCTCTAATATGTCACCACTAGTTTTTCACCTTATGTTAGTATTCTTTGCTTTCCATATTCAGAGCAGACCTTTAGCGAAACATATAAAAGGCTGTATTAGTATGACAAGAAGTAAAAATTTCCAGTTAAATACATGAACTAAAACAAAAATCGATGTAATGGAAATATATTGCATGAGCAGCAAAGATTTAGAGCAGACAGAGGTAAATACCGATCACAAATTTCTATCTCTCTACATTAAAAAATTCGAAGGCACATTATACAAACAATTCTTTTAAATCTTTAAAAAATCATATTCCATCAGACATACAATTTTTACATTTAAAATTGTATATAGGGAGTTTAGCTTTTAAATTTCAAAATAATTTCCCTAAATTAAGATTAGTTTAACTGTTAAATTAACTAAATTAACTGTTCGTCTGCAGTTTTGGTCGTTGGGTTTGATCAATCTTGGCTTTTTGCATGAATCCTCGGGATTGTTACCGTCATCTTTTCTAGCTCGCTTTTTGGGCTGCAAATATTCGGTGCGGTTTTGCTCAAAATTTTGTATCGTCATATCAAATGAAGTGCAGGGAGTTTGCTTATTACTTTTGATGGAATCATTCAAAGTAATGATCTTCTTATCGAGGCTTGTGACCAGCGTATCATTTCTTTTTTTCATTGGAACATCTGTAGACTGATTTTGTTTATCGCTTGTTTTTGCCTTATTGTCGATTACGACCTTTTCCTCCTTCTGTTGGAAATTTGCTTGCGAGCCTAGAGTCTTCTTTATCGGAGCACATACTCTTTTTGGCCTAGTTGGTTTGCGAATACAACATTCGTATATAATTTCTGCCATTGCTCTGTATATTGGACCTGTTGCGTTACAGGAAAATCTATTATTTTTCTTAATATCGGTTAGAATTCACAGACTAATGAGTAAAGTTTTCCAAGATATGTTTTGGCAAAATATTGAAAAACACGTAAATTATGCGTCCAGAAACGTATTTTCTGGTCTGTGCTAAGAACTAGACTGAATTATTTAAGGAGCGGGATCCTTTTATATATACCCCAAGAGTTGTGTAAGTGAGGTGATTGACCTGAGCCTGAGTACATATAGGAATAACAATAGTGATATTAAATATATTTACGGGCTCACTAAAGTCCATGCTACATGGACACTTCGTTCTGAGTAGCTAAATCTGAAACAACAACAACAGTGTTTTTATTATTTATTTTATAAAGAGAGAGAGAGAGAGAGAGAGAGAGAGAGAGAGAGGAGAGAGAGAGAGAGAGAGGAGGAGAGAGAGAGAGGAGGGAGAGAGAGAGAGAGAGAGATAGAGAGAGAGAGAGAGAGAGACAGAGAGAGAGAGAGAGAGAGAGAGAGAGAGAGAGAGGGAGGGAGAGAGAGAGGGAGAGAGGGAGAGAGAGAGAGGGAGAGAGAGAGAGGGAGAGAGGGAGAGAGAGAGAGAGAGGAGAGAGAGGAGAGAGAGAGAGAAGAGAGAGAGAGAGAGAGAGAGAGAGAGAGAGAGGAGAGAGAGAAGGAGAGAGAGAGAGAGAGAGAGGGAGAGAGGGAGAGAGGGAGAGAGGGAGAGAGGGAGAGAGAGAGAGAGAGAGAGAGAGAGAGAGAGAGGAGAGAGAGAGAGGAGAGAGAGAGAGAGAGAGAGAGTGAGATTGTCAGGTACAGTTTAATGCTGATAAATGCAAAGTTCTGAGGCTAGGTAATGATGATAGAGTTACAAGATACGAGCTAGATGGTGTTGAGATTGCGAAAGGGATCTGGGAGTTATGATTAGTAAGAATTTAAAACAATAGGATCAATGCATGAATGTTCGTAATAAGGCAAATTGGACACTAGGATTTATTTATCGAAGCTTTAGTAACAAGAGACCTGATGTGGTTCTTCAGCTATATCTCGCTCTGGTTAGGCCCAATTTAGATTATTCAGTTCAGTTTTGGTCGCTGTCCTATAGAATGGATATAAATTCACTTGAACGTGTCCAGTGTAGGATGACTGAGTTAAAACCCTAAATTAGAAATCTTTCATATGAAGAAAGATTAACAAAGCTTAAATTGCATTAACTGGAAAGGCGTGGTTATAAATAGAAGCTGTCTCGTATGGGCCAATAGGCCTTCTGCAGTTACCTTTGTTCTTATATTAATAAGATACAAGCTAGATGGTGATGAGATTGCTGAAGGGATCTGAGAGATTTGATTAGTAACAGTTTAAAACCTAAGGATCAATGCACGAATGTTCGTAATAAGGCAAATAGGACACTGTGATTTATTAATCGAAGCGTTAGTAAAAGGACATCTGGTGTGGTTCTTCAGGTATATCTTGCTCTAGTTAGGCCCCATTTAGATTATGCAGGTCAGTTTTGGTCTCCGTACCATAGAATGGATATAAATTCTCTTGAACGTGTCAAGCTTAGGATGACAAAGTTAATTCCCCAAATTAGAAATCTTTCATATGAATAAAGATTAACAAAGCTTAAACTGCATTCACGGGAAAGGCGAAGAGTTAGGGGGTGACATGATTAAGGTTTACAGGTGAATGAATGGATATAATACAGGGGATATTAATGGAGTATTAAAAGTATCAACACACGAAAGAATGCGAAACAATTGGATAAGTTTAGATTTAGGAAAGACTTGGGTAAATACTGGTTCGGTAAGAGGGTTGTTGATTTGTGGAACCAATTACTATGAAACGCAGTGGAGGTGGGGTTCCTCGACTGTTTCAATCATGGGTTGGACATGTATATGAGAGGGATTGGGTTGTTATAAATAGGAGGTGCCTCGTATGGGCCAATAGGCCTTCTGCAGTTACCTTCGTTCTTATGTGTTATGCAGTAATTTGCTCAACAAATCAACAACCGAACCAGTATTTATCAAGGTCTTTCCTAAATCTAAACATGTCCAATTTATAAACATTTTTTCGAGTTCTATTTTGTTTTGATTCCTTTAATACCCTATTATTATCCCCCTTTTGTTATTCCCATTCGTCAACTTGTACACCTCTAATATGTCACCACTAGTTTTTCACCTTATGTAGTAGCATTCTTTGCTTTCCATATTCAGAGCAGACCTTTAGCGAAACATATAAAAGGCTGTATTAGTATGACAAGAAGTAAAAATTTCCAGTTAAATACATGAACTAAAACAAAAATCGATGTAATGGAAATATATTGCATGAGCAGCAAAGATTTAGAGCAGACAGAGGTAAATACCGATCACAAATTTCTATCTCTCTACATTAAAAAATTCGAAGGCACATTATACAAACAATTCTTTTAAATCTTTATTAAAAAATCATATTCCATCAGACATACAATTTTTACATTTAAAATTGTATATAGGGAGTTTAGCTTTTAAATTTCAAAATAATTTCCCTAAATTAAGATTAGTATTAACTGTTAAATTAACTAAATTAACTGTTCGTCTGCAGTTTTGGTCGTTGGGTTTGATCAATCTTGGCTTTTTGCATGAATCCTCGGGATTGTTACCGTCATCTTTTCTAGCTCGCTTTTTGGGCTGCAAATATTCGGTGCGGTTTTGCTCAAAATTTTGTATCGTCATATCAAATGAAGTGCAGGGAGTTTGCTTATTACTTTTGATGGAATCATTCAATGTAATGATCTTCTTATCGAGGCTTGTGACCAGCGTATCATTTCTTTTTTCATTGGAACATCTGTAGACTGATTTTGTTTATCGCTTGTTTTTGCCTTATTGTCGATTACGACCTTTTCCTCCTTCTGTTGGAAATTTGCTTGCGAGCCTAGAGTCTTCTTTATCGGAGCACATACTCTTTTTGGCCTAGTTGGTTTGCGAATACAACATTCGTATATAATTTCTGCCATTGCTCTGTATATTGGACCTGTTGCGTTACAGGAAAATCTATTATTTTTCTTAATATCGGTTAGAATTCACAGACTAATGAGTAAAGTTTTTCCAAGATATGTTTTGGCAAAATATTGAAAAACACGTAAATTATGCGTCCAGAAACGTATTTTCTGGTCTGTGCTAAGAACTAGACTGAATTATTTAAGGAGCGGGATCCTTTTATATATACCCCAAGAGTTGTGTAAGTGAGGTGATTGACCTGAGCCTGAGTACATATAGGAATAACAATAGTGATATTAAATATATTTACGGGCTCACTAAAGTCCATGCTACATGGACACTTCGTTCTGAGTAGCTAAATCTGAAACAACAACAACAGTGTTTTTATTATTTATTTTATAAAAGAGAGAGAGAGAGAGAGAGAGAGAGAGAGAGAGAGAGAGAGAGAGAGAGAGAGAGAGAGAGAGAGAGAGAGAGGAGAGAGAGAGAGAGAGAGAGAGAGAGAGA
This sequence comes from Procambarus clarkii, assembly GCF_040958095.1. Lineage (NCBI taxonomy): Eukaryota > Metazoa > Arthropoda > Malacostraca > Decapoda > Cambaridae > Procambarus > Procambarus clarkii. The sequence continues at coordinate 58,901,189 of NC_091154.1, read as the reverse complement.
GAGAGAGGGAGAGAGAGGAGAGAGAGAGAGAGAGAGAGAGAGAGAGAGAGAGGAGAGAGAGAGAGAGAGAGAGAGAGAGGGAGGGAGGAGGAGAGAGAGGAGAGAGAGGGAGAGAGAGAGAGGGAGAGAGGGAGAGAGAGAGAGAGAGAGAGAGAGAGAGAGAGAGAGAGAGAGGAGAGAGAGAGAGAGAGAGAGAGAGAGGAGAGAGAGGGAGAGAGGGAGAGAGGGAGGGAGAGAGAGAGAGAGAGAGAGAGAGAGAGAGAGAGGAGAGAGAGAGAGAGAGAGAGAGAGAGAGAGAGAGAGAGAGAGAGAGAGGAGAGGGAGAGGAGAGAGAGAGAGAGAGAGAGGAGAGAGAGAGAGAGAGAAGAGAGAGGAGAGAGAGAGAGAGAGAGAGAGAGAGAGGAGAGAGAGAGAGAGAGAGAGAGGAGAGAGAGAGAGAGAGAGAGAGAGAGAGAGAGAGAGAGAAGAGAGAGAGAGAGAGAGAGAGGTACAGAGCAAATGCAAAGTTCTGAGGCTAGGTAATGATGATAGAGTTACAAGATACGAGCTAGATGGTGTTGAGATTGCGAAAGGGATCTGGGAGTTATGATTAGTAAGAATTTAAAACAATAGGATCAATGCATGAATGTTCGTAATAAGGCAAATTGGACACTAGGATTTATTTATCGAAGCTTTAGTAACAAGAGACCTGATGTGGTTCTTCAGCTATATCTCGCTCTGGTTAGGCCCAATTTAGATTATTCAGTTCAGTTTTGGTCGCTGTCCTATAGAATGGATATAAATTCACTTGAACGTGTCCAGTGTAGGATGACTGAGTTAAAACCCTAAATTAGAAATCTTTCATATGAAGAAAGATTAAGAAAGCTTAAATTGCATTAACTGGAAAGGCGTGGTTATAAATAGAAGCTGTCTCGTATGGGCCAATAGGCCTTCTGCAGTTACCTTTGTTCTTATATTAATAAGATACAAGCTAGATGGTGATGAGATGCTGAAGGGATCTGAGAGATTTGATTAGTAACAGTTTAAAACCTAAGGATCAATGCACGAATGTTCGTAATAAGGCAAATAGGACACTGTGATTTATTAATCGAAGCGTTAGTAAAAGGACATCTGGTGTGGTTCTTCAGGTATATCTTGCTCTAGTTAGGCCCCATTTAGATTATGCAGGTCAGTTTTGGTCTCCGTACCATAGAATGGATATAAATTCTCTTGAACGTGTCAAGCTTAGGATGACAAAGTTAATTCCCCAAATTAGAAATCTTTCATATGAATAAAGATTAACAAAGCTTAAACTGCATTCACGGGAAAGGCGAAGAGTTAGGGGGTGACATGATTAAGGTTTACAAGTGGATGAATGGATATAATACAGGGGATATTAATGGAGTATTAAAAGTATCAACACACGAAAGAATGCGAAACAATTGGATAAGTTTAGATTTAGGAAAGACTTGGGTAAATACTGGTTCGGTAACAGGGTTGTTGATTTGTGGAACCAATTACATGAAACGCAGTGGAGGTGGGGTTCCTCGACTGTTTCAAGCATGGGTTGGACATGTATATGAGAGGGATTGGGTTGTTATAAATAGGAGGTGCCTCGTATGGGCCAATAGGCCTTCTGCAGTTACCTTCGTTCATATGTGTTATGCAGTAATTTGCTCAACAAATCAACAACCGAACCAGTATTTATCAAGGTCTTTCCTAAATCTAAACATGTCCAATTTATAACCTTTTTTTCGAGTTCTATTTTGTTTTGATTCCTTTAATACCCTATTATTATCCCCCTTTTGTTATTCCCATTCGTCAACTTGTACACCTCTAATATGTCACCATTAGTTTTTCACCTTATGTTAGTATTCTTTGCTTTCCTTATTCAGAGCAGACCTTTAGCGAAACATATAAAAGGCTGTATTAGTATGACAAGAAGTAAAAATTTCCAGTTAAATACATGAACTCAAAAAAAAATCGATGTAATGGAAATATATTGCATGAGCAGCAAAGATTTAGAGCAGACAGAGGTAAATACCGATCACAAATTTCTATCTCTCTACATTAAAAAATTCGAAGGCACATTATACAAACAATTCTTTTAAATCTTTATTAAAAAATCATATTCCATCAGACATACAATTTTTACATTTAAAATTGTATATAGGGAGTTTAGCTTTTAAATTTCAAAATAATTTCCTCTAAATTAAGATAACTGTTCGTCTGGAGTTTTGGTCGTTGGGTTTGATCAATCTTGGCTTTTTGCATGAATCCTCGGGATTGTTACCGTCATCTTTTCTAGCTCGCTTTTTGGGCTGCAAATATTCGGTGCGGTTTTGCTCAAAATTTTGTATCGTCATATCAAATGAAGTGCAGGGAGTTTGCTTATTACTTTTGATGGAATCATTCAAAGTAATGATCTTCTTATCGAGGCTTGTGACCAGCGTATCATTTCTTTTTTTCATTGGTACATCTGTAGACTGATTTTGTTTATCGCTTGTTTTTGCCTTATTGTCGATTACGACCTTTTCCTCCTTCTGTTGGAAATTTGCTTGCGAGCCTAGAGTCTTCTTTATCGGAGCACATACTCTTTTTGGCCTAGTTGGTTTGCGAATACAACATTCGTAAATAATTTCTGCCATTGCTCTGTATATTGGACCTGTTGCGTTACAGGAAAATCTATTATTTTTCTTAATATCGGTTAGAATTCACAGATAATGAGTAAAGTTTTTCCAAGATATGTTTTGGCAAAATTGAAAAACACGTAAATTATGCGTCCACAAACGTATTTTCTGGTCTGTGCTAAGAACTAGACTGAATTATTCAAGGAGCGGGATCCTTTTATATATACCCCAAGAGTTGTGTAAGTGAGGTGATTGACCTGAGCCTGAGTACATATAGGAATAACAATAGTGATATTAAATATATTTACGGGCTCACCAAAGTCCATGCTACATGGACACTTCGTTCTGAGTAGCTAAATCTGAAACAACAACAACAGTGTTTTTATTATTTATTTTATAAAAGAGAGAGAGAAGAGAGAGAGAGAGAGAGGGAGAGGAGAGAGGAGGAGGAGAGAGAGAGAGGAGAAAGAGAGAGAGAGAGAGAGAGAGAGAGAGAGAGAGAGAGAGAGAGAGAGAGAGAGAGAGAGAGAGAGAGAGAGAGAGAGGGAGAGAGAGGGAGAGAGAGAGGGAGAGAGAGGGAGAGAGAGGAGAGAGAGAGAGAGAGAGAGAGAGAGGAGAGAGAGAGAGAGAGAGAGAGACGAGAGAGAGAGAGAGAGAGAGAGAGAGAGAGAGAGATGTCAGGTACAGTTTAATGCTGATAAATGCAAAGTTCTGAGGCTAGGTAATGATGATAGAGTTACAAGATACGAGCTAGATGGTGTTGAGATTGCGAAAGGGATCTGGGAGTTTTGATTAGTAAGAATTTAAAACAATAGGATCAATGCATGAATGTTCGTAATAAGGCAAATTGGACACTGGGATTTATTTATCGAAGCTTTAGTAACAAGAGACCTGATGTGGTTCTTCAGCTATATCTCGCTCTGGTTAGGCCCAATTTAGATTATTCAGTTCAGTTTTGGTCGCTGTCCTATAGAATGGATATAAATTCACTTGAACGTGTCCAGTGTAGGATGACTAAGTTAAAACACTAAATTAGAAATTTCATATGAAGAAAGATTAACAAAGCTTAAATTGCATTAACTGGAAAGGCGTGGTTATAAATAGAAGCTGTCTCGTATGGGCCAATAGGCCTTCTGCAGTTACCTTTGTTCTTATATTAATAAGATACAAGCTAGATGGTGATGAGATTGCTGAAGGGATCTGAGAGATTTGATTAGTAACAGTTTAAAACCTAAGGATCAATGCACGAATGTTCGTAATAAGGCAAATAGGACACTGTGATTTATTAATCGAAGCGTTAGTAAAAGGACATCTGGTGTGGTTCTTCAGGTATATCTTGCTCTAGTTAGGCCCCATTTAGATTATGCAGGTCAGTTTTGGTCTCCGTACCATAGAATGGATATAAATTCTCTTGAACGTGTCAAGCTTAGGATGACACGTTCCCAAGTTAATTCCCCAAATTAGAAATCTTTCATATGAATAAAGATTAACAAAGCTTAAACTGCATTCACGGGAAAGGCGAAGAGTTAGGGGGTGACATGATTAAGGTTTACAAGTGGATGAATGGATATAATACAGGGGATATTAATGGAGTATTAAAGTATCAACACACGAAAGAATGCGAAACAATTGGATAAGTTTAGATTTAGGAAAGACTTGGGTAAATACTGGTTCGGTAACAGGGTTGTTGATTTGTGGAACCAATTACCATGAAACGCAGTGGAGGTGGGGTTCCTCGACTGTTTCAAGCATGGGTTGGACATGTATATGAGAGGGATTGGGTTGTTATAAATAGGAGGTGCCTCGTATGGGCCAATAGGCCTTCTGCAGTTACCTTCGTTCATATGTGTTATGCAGTAATTTGCTCAACAAATCAACAACCGAACCAGTATTTATCAAGGTCTTTCCTAAATCTAAACATGTCCAATTTATAACCTTTTTTCGAGTTCTATTTTGTTTTGATTCCTTTAATACCCTATTATTATCCCCCTTTTGTTATTCCCATTCGTCAACTTTTACACCTCTAATATGTCACCACTAGTTTTTCACCTTATGTTAGTATTCTTTGCTTTCCTTATTCAGAGC
>NC_091154.1:58888995-58891495 GCF_040958095.1 Procambarus clarkii | reverse complement strand
GACACTGGGATTTATTTATCGAAGCTTTAGTAACAAGAGACCTGATGTGGTTCTTCAGCTATATCTCTCTGGTTAGGCCCAATTTAGATTATTCAGTTCAGTTTTGGTCGCTGTCCTATAGAATGGATATAAATTCACTTGAACGTGTCCAGTGTAGGATGACTAAGTTAAAACCCTAAATTAGAAATCTTTCATATGAAGAAAGATTAACAAAGCTTAAATTGCATTAACTGGAAAGGCGTGGTTATAAATAGAAGCTGTCTCGTATGGGCCAATAGGCCTTCTGCAGTTACCTTTGTTCTTATATTAATAAGATACAAGCTAGATGGTGATGAGATTGCTGAAGGGATCTGAGAGATTTGATTAGTAACAGTTTAAAACCTAAGGATCAATGCACGAATGTTCGTAATAAGGCAAATAGGACACTGTGATTTATTAATCGAAGCGTTAGTAAAAGGACATCTGGTGTGGTTCTTCAGGTATATCTTGCTCTAGTTAGGCCCCATTTAGATTATGCAGGTCAGTTTTGGTCTCCGTACCATAGAATGGATATAAATTCTCTTGAACGTGTCAAGCTTAGGATGACAAAGTTAATTCCCCAAATTAGAAATCTTTCATATGAATAAAGATTAACAAAGCTTAAACTGCATTCACGGGAAAGGCGAAGAGTTAGGGGGTGACATGATTAAGGTTTACAAGTGGATGAATGGATATAATACAGGGGATATTAATGGAGTATTAAAAGTATCAACACACGAAAGAATGCGAAACAATTGGATAAGTTTAGATTTAGGAAAGACTTGGGTAAATACTGGTTCGGTAACAGGGTTGTTGATTTGTGGAACCAATTACCATGAAACGCAGTGGAGGTGGGGTTCCTCGACTGTTTCAAGCATGGGTTGGACATGTATATGAGAGGGATTGGGTTGTTATAAATAGGAGGTGCCTCGTATGGGCCAATAGGCCTTCTGCAGTTACCTTCGTTCTTATGTTCTTATGTGTTATGCAGTAATTTGCTCAACAAATCAACAACCGAACCAGTATTTATCAAGGTCTTTCCTAAATCTAAACATGTCCAATTTATAACCTTTTTTTCGAGTTCTATTTTGTTTTGATTCCTTTAATACCCTATTATTATCCCCCTTTTGTTATTCCCATTCGTCAACTTGTACACCTCTAATATGTCACCACTAGTTTTTCACCTTATGTTAGTATTCTTTGCTTTCCTTATTCAGAGCAGACCTTTAGCGAAACATATAAAAGGCTGTATTAGTATGACAAGAAGTAAAAATTTCCAGTTAAATACATGAACTCAAAACAAAAATCGATGTAATGGAAATATATTGCATGAGCAGCAAAGATTTAGAGCAGACAGAGGTAAATACCGATCACAAATTTCTATCTCTCTACATTAAAAAATTCGAAGGCACATTATACAAACAATTCTTTTAAATCTTTATTAAAAAATCATATTCCATCAGACATACAATTTTTACATTTAAAATTGTATATAGGGAGTTTAGCTTTTAAATTTCAAAATAATTTCCCTAAATTAAGATAACTGTTCGTCTGCAGTTTTGGTCGTTGGGTTTGATCAATCTTGGCTTTTTGCATGAATCCTCGGGATTGTTACCGTCATCTTTTCTAGCTCGCTTTTTGGGCTGCAAATATTCGGTGCGGTTTTGCTCAAAATTTTGTATCGTCATATCAAATGAAGTGCAGGGAGTTTGCTTATTACTTTTGATGGAATCATTCAAAGTAATGATCTTCTTATCGAGGCTTGTGACCAGCGTATCATTTCTTTTTTTCATTGGTACATCTGTAGACTGATTTTGTTTATCGCTTGTTTTTGCCTTATTGTCGATTACGACCTTTTCCTCCTTCTGTTGGAAATTTGCTTGCGAGCCTAGAGTCTTCTTTATCGGAGCACATACTCTTTTTGGCCTAGTTGGTTTGCGAATACAACATTCGTATATAATTTCTGCCATTGCTCTGTATATTGGACCTGTTGCGTTACAGGAAAATCTATATTTTTCTTAATATCGGTTAGAATTCACAGACTAATGAGTAAAGTTTTTCCAAGATATGTTTTGGCAAAATATTGAAAAACACGTAAATTATGCGTCCACAAACGTATTTTCTGGTCTGTGCTAAGAACTAGACTGAATTATTCAAGGAGCGGGATCCTTTTATATATACCCCAAGAGTTGTGTAAGTGAGGTGATTGACCTGAGCCTGAGTACATATAGGAATAACAATAGTGATATTAAATATATTTACGGGCTCACCAAAGTCCATGCTACATGGACACTTCGTTCTGAGTAGCTAAATCTGAAACAACAACAACAGTGTTTTTATTATTTATTTTAAAGAAGAGAGAGAGAGAGAGAGAGAGAGAGAGAGAGAGAGAGAGAGAGAGAGAGAGAGAGAGAGGAGAGAGAGAGAGAGAGAGAGAGGAAGAGAGAGAGAGAGAGAGAGAGAGAGAGAGAGAGAGAGAGAG
>NC_091154.1:58860643-58885643 GCF_040958095.1 Procambarus clarkii | reverse complement strand
GGCTGGGGTTGTGGTGTGGCTGGGGTTGTGGTGTGGCTGGGGTTGTGGTGTGGCTGGGGTTGTGGTGTGGCTGGGGTTGTGGTGTGGCTGGGGTTGTGGTGTGGCTGGGGTTGTGGTGTGGCTGGGGTTGTGGTGTGGCTGGGGTTGTGGTGTGGCTGGGGTTGTGGTGTGGCTGGGGTTGTGGTGTGGCTGGGGTTGTGGTGTGGCTGGGGTTGTGGTGTGGCTGGGGTTGTGGTGTGGCTGGGGTTGTGGTGTGGCTGGGGTTGTGGTGTGGCTGGGGTTGTGGTGTGGCTGGGGTTGTGGTGTGGCTGGGGTTGTGGTGTGGCTGGGGTTGTGGTGTGGCTGGGGTTGTGGTGTGGCTGGGGTTGTGGTGTGGCTGGGGTTGTGGTGTGGCTGGGGTTGTGGTGTGGCTGGGGTTGTGGTGTGGCTGGGGTTGTGGTGTGGCTGGGGTTGTGGTGTGGCTGGGGTTGTGGTGTGGCTGGGGTTGTGGTGTGGCTGGGGTTGTGGTGTGGCTGGGGTTGTGGTGTGGCTGGGGTTGTGGTGTGGCTGGGGTTGTGGTGTGGCTGGGGTTGTGGTGTGGCTGGGGTTGTGGTGTGGCTGGGGTTGTGGTGTGGCTGGGGTTGTGGTGTGGCTGGGGTTGTGGTGTGGGTGGGGTTGTGGTGTGGCTGGGGTTGTGGTGTGGCTGGGGTTGTGGTGTGGCTGGGGTTGTGGTGTGGCTGGGGTTGTGGTGTGGGTGGGGTTGTGGTGTGGCTGGGGTTGTGGTGTGGCTGGGGTTGTGGTGTGGCTGGGGTTGTGGTGTGGCTGGGGTTGTGGTGTGGCTGGGGTTGTGGTGTGGCTGGGGTTGTGGTGTGGCTGGGGTTGTGGTGTGGCTGGGGTTGTGGTGTGGCTGGGGTTGTGGTGTGGCTGGGGTTGTGGTGTGGCTGGGGTTGTGGTGTGGCTGGGGTTGTGGTGTGGCTGGGGTTGTGAGATGGTGTAGCTGGAGTGGGGTGGCTGGGGGTGGTAGTGAAAGCTGTGATCGTCTTAGGGGTGTGTGGGTGTAGTGGATGTGGCGGAGTTTTGTGGGTAGAGTGGGTGTGGTGGGTGTGATGGCGTGTTGTGGGTGTAGAGGGTGTGGTGGGTGTGATTGGCTGGTGTGGATGTGATGTGGGTGTAGAGGGTGTGGTGGGTGTGATTGGCTGGTGTGGATGTGATGTGGGTGGTGTGGGTGTAGAGGGTGTAGAGGGTGTGGTGGGTTGGTGTGGGTGTAGAGGGTGTGGTGGGTTGGTGTGGATGTGATGTGGGTGGTGTGGGTGTAGAGGGTGTGGTGGGTTGGTGTGGGTGTAGAGGGTGTGGTGTGTGTGATTGGCTGGTGTGGATGTGATGTGGGTGGTGTGGGTGTAGAGGATGTGATGTGGGTGGTGTGGGTGTAGAGGATGTGATGTGGGTGGTGTGGGTGTAGAGGGTGTGGTGGGTTGGTGTGGGTGTAGAGGGTGTGGTGGGTGTGATTGGCTGGTGTGGATGTGATGTGGGTGGTGTGGGTGTAGAGGATGTGATTGGCTGGTGTGGATGTGATGTGGGTGGTGTGGGTGTAGAGGATGTGATGTGGGTGGTGTGGGTGTAGAGGGTGTGGTGGGTTGGTGTGGGTGTAGAGGGTGTGGTGGGTTGGTGTGGGTGTAGTGTGGGTGTGATTGACTGGTGTGGATGGTTGGTGTGGGTGTTGTGGGTTGAGGGTTTGGCATGGGTGGGGTTGGCTAGTGTGGGTGTGGGTGTGATTGGCTTGTGGTAGATTGGTGTGGGTGTAGTGTGGGTGTGATTGGCTTGTGGTAGATTGGTGTGGGTGTAGTGTGGGTGTGATTGGCTGGTGTGGATGGTTGGTGTGGGTGTTGTGGGTTGAGGGTTTGGCGTGGGTGGGTGTGGGTGTAGTGGGTGTGATTGGCTTGTGGTAGATTGGTGTGGGTGTAGTGTGGGTGTGATTGGCTGGTGTGGATGGTTGGTGTGGGTGTTGTGGGTTGAGGGTTTGGCGTGGGTGGGTGTGGGTGTAGTGGGTGTGATTGGCTTGTGGTAGATTGGTGTGGGTGTAGTGTGGGTGTGATTGGCTGGTGTGGATGTTGGGTTGGCTGGAGTGGGTGTGATAGGTTGGTGTGGCTGTAGTGGGTGTGGGTGTGGAAGTTTAATGCACTGGGTCCCAGAAGGATACAGACTGAGAATGGGTGCCTCAAGTGGTACCTCACTTTTTTTTTTGTTCGTAATGTTTCAAATTATTATATACTTTTGAATTTTGTTAGATTTTCTATAAATTTTATTAGTTTTCACATTTTGTTTATTCTGTCCAATAAAAGCAACATAGAACACTTTCAAAGGCGTTGACCCCCACCGACCATTGGTGACCCTCGTCCCACTGGTCGCATGACAAGCTACACACACCAGCTAAACCCACAAGCTGCACCCACAAGCTGCACTCACAAGCTGCACTCACAAGCTGCACCTACCAGCCACACATACCAGCCACACCCAACAGCTAAACACACTAGCTACACCCAACAGCTAAACACACTAGCTACACCCACTAGCTACACCCAACAGCTAGCTACATACACTAGTTAAACACAACAACCACACACACACAAACACACACACATACACACACACATACACACACACACACACACAAGCCACACCCAACAGCTACACACACTAGCTACACCCACTAGCTACACCCAACAACTAGCTACAAAACACAACAGCCACACACACAAGTCACACCCAACAGCTACACACACTAGCTACACCCACTAGCTACAGCCAACAGCTAGCTACATACACTAGCTAAACACAACAGCCACACACACAAACACACACACACACAAGCCACACCCAACAGCTACACACACTAGCTACACCCACTAGCTACACCCAACAGCTAGCTACACCCAACAGCTAGCTACAAAACACAACAGCCACACACACAAGTCACACCCAACAGCTACACACACTAGCTACACCCAACAGCTAGCTACATACACTAGCTAAACACAACAGCCACACACACACACACACACACACACACACACACACACACACAAGCCACACCCAACAGCTACACACACTAGCTACACCCACTAGCTACACCCAACAGCTAGCTACAAAACACAACAGCCACACACACAAGTCACACCCAACAGCTACACACACTAGCTACACCCACTAGCTACACCCAACAGCTAGCTACAAAACACAACAGCCACACACACTAGCTACACCCACTAGCTACACCCAACAGCTAACTACATACACTAGCTAAACACAACAGCCACACACACAAGCCACACCCAACAGCTACACACACTAGCTACACCCACTAGGTTCATCAAAATTTTCACTGATTATAAGAGTCTGATCCTTCATACTGTATTATGACACGAAATAAATTTTATGGTTACTGCAAGATTGGGAGGAGGGAACCATCTTCTTCCGGTGGGGTTTACCAATCCCCCATTTTAATTAATGAATCTGTAACCAAATTTAATTCCTTTTGGGATTGCGTGAAAGATTCCGATGGTGATTTATTTCTACGTTGTTTTTCGTGTAGCTTTTGAGTCTATTATACTTTTAGTAACAGTACCTAACCAACCCTTCAATATTGAAATTGTTTCCAGTTTCCAATGGGATATTTATTATTATGAAAACACATTGATTTTTATAATTTATATTAAAAACAACATTTTTCGTTGATCTTATATATTAAGCCTGATTTAGGACTTATTGCATATATTTTGAGTTTGCAAGTACTAATTTTTATACCAAAAATATTACAATTAGTGAAAATAGGTTACCTTGGAGTCTCTGTCCCTTGTACCTCAACTGCAATCAATAAGTTACATCAACAATGTAGAGACAGAATCAAGGCTCTCAGAACTGTAGTGGGGTACAGCCCGAAATATGGTGTTAATATTAGAATAGTAAGAATGATGTATTTAGCGTATAAAGGTCTCTGATAGACTATCATGTACCAGCTTTGGTCCTGCAGAATGGCAAAAGTATTGATAGACTGGAAAAAATACAAAATGAAGCGTCCTATACAAAGTTCTCAACATGCGGAAAGAATTAAACGAGATAGAATATATGAAATTAATCTTATGATGGGACTTATCAAATAGGTCCCTTAAAAGTGTTATTAGACGAGAACTCCTGGATGAACTTGAAGAAAGTAAAACAGTGTAAAACTGGACAGTGTTTCTGTTTATGTCTAGAATGGGAACCCCTGTAAGAGAACCTCTTGAAACACTTGTCACATTCAAAAGGCTTCTCCCCTGTATGGAGTCGACGGTGTTCTGTTAAGGCTTCTTTTCGCTTATATACTTTTTGGCAAATATCACATATGAATCTGTGTTCGTCATCATCAACCTCATTTCCATCTGCTCTCATTGCATGACCATTGTTAAGAGCAGAGTAGTAGGCTAAACCGGGGGGTGCCAACTTCAGGGACTTAGCCTGAGTGTTGGATGGAGCTGACTGTACAGAGGTTAGTTTTGGCGATGCTGATGGTTTAGATTTAAGGGAGAGATCGATCGGTTGTACATCATCAACCTCATTTCCATCTGCTCTCATTGCATGATCATTGTTAAGAAACGACGAGTCAATGCTTACAACCTTGGGATTAGCCTGAGTGTTGGATGGAGCTGACTGTACAGAGGTTAGTTTTGGCGATGCTGATGATTTAGATTTAAGGGAGAGATCGATCGGTTGTACATCATCAACCTCATTTCCATCTGCTGTCATTGCATGATCATTGTTAAGAGGAGGGTAGTAGGCTAAACCGGGGGGTACCAACTTCAGGAACTGGTAAAACGACGAGTCAATGCTTACAACCTTGGGATTAGCCTGAGTGTTGGATGGAGCTGACTGACCCTCACAATAGTCACTGAAACGTGGAGAACGAACCTTCTTTTCATTACTAGTGGTCTGGGCAGAATCTGCATCTCTTTCATCATCCCTACTCCCCAAAATGTTATTTTTTTGATGTTGTTGCTGTATTTTTTGTTGTTGTTGATGGGATTGTTCATCTAACCACTCAAGAGTGTGTTGATGTGGGCATCGCCAGGAGACGAGAGCCTCCCCCCCCACAGTGCCACATTCACACACTTTTTGTCCCTTCGTCTCGCCCATTGCCCCATCGTCCATGCCTTCATGGCATCCACCAGCGACATCTTTGATGTGCCCTTGAGTATGTTGGGACTGAGAAATGTTATGTTGAGATGGTTGCTGTTGTCCATTGTCACTGCCCCGGGGCACAAACCCAGCCTCTAGACAACTGCCTGAGTGACAGTTTCTTGGGTTGGAAGAGGACTGTGTGTCAGGTCCAACATGCGCCATGTTCAGATGATTGATGAGCCGCTTAGTACTGGGGTCCTGAAATTTTTTTAGGTTGTTACAATCAGACCATTATTAAATTAGTCTATAAACATCCAAACTATAAAAAAAAAAAAAACTATGATCATTGAGAAACAATATTCATTGCTGGTAAATTTTACATTGTAATTTTTACATCCCTAGGCATTCCATAAAATTAAATTTTAGACAATTATTCATCCAAAAAATTACAAAAATTACACACACAAAAAAACAAAACAAAAAAAAAACAAATTAATACTATAACCCTTAAGAAGGAACGACGAGAATACGACTTCACTCACTATACTGAATGGATTTCTTCAAGGATTTAAACACATGTTGTCACTGGGCGTGAACTACGAGGTAGACTGAGGGAGTAAGGAGCTATCACATCCTTTTTATTCATTGAGGACAATCTAGTGGCCAGCGACGAAGAGCTCAGGTCTCGAAGCTCCGGCGAGTATTATGTTATCCGATACTGTATATAATATTTGGCCCAATGGACTTCAGGGAGCCATTGAGTTAACACACCATAACGCCAACACCAATATTTATGTGAAATGTCATTACTTACTTGATCAATGAGAGGAACCCCTCGTCAGAGGATTCCGAGGAGGAATCTTCAGATGAATCTTCAGATGATTCTTCAGATGATTCTTCAGATGAATCTTCAGATGAATCTTCAGATGAATCTTCATCGTCTCGGTTCACCATTCCAAACCTACTTCTGATGGCATTTTTCTTTCTTTTCTTGAAGGGTGGGTTAAGATCATTATCATCTGATGATGTCTTTTTGATGTTGGTGTTTTTTTTTGGGGTTGGGGGGGGGAAAGGTCTGGGGTAGATTGAGTTAAGGGAAACTCATTTGGGTCGATTTTGTTCAGAGTGAACAATGACATGCTAATTTTGGGAAGGGAACTATCCATACGGATACCATTCCATATGTTTAATATGTGAAGGGGATCGAGGTCTTTGCCACATATGACAAGCTCACCTTGTACAATGGAGGACATTTACTCATTAAAACGTTTGGAGTTAGTAGAATTAAAAAAGGGAATGGGACTGGACTCAGCATAAAGACGTACACCCAGACAGGCACCGGCTCTATCAACGAGGCGAATTGAGTCTTGTCTGATCTCTCTGTTGGTGTGAAGCTCTTTATATAAAAATGGTCCAAGTTGTTATTTTTGGGGCCTCAGAATACCACCGGATGCACACACATACACAGACACACAGACACACACACACACACACACACTCATATAATATTTTTATTATGGCTTTTAATTTAACCAAGCTGTAGAAAGAGACCAATATATATAAAAACAATTACTTATGCCTAGTGTATAAAAAGAATAAAGTTGCTTCTTGAAGAGAAAGAGGAACAGACTGACAATTAAAAATATCAAAGCTAAACATAAAATTAATATATCCCTTTTAGAATTTGAAATTAAATTTTCTACTTCTTGTAATTCCCAATCTGCAGTTTGAATGGGATAATGTTTATATTTAGCTTCATTAATGATATAATTACTCATATCTATCACTTTAGAATCTCTATCATAGGTTTTAGAATTAATCTTGTGAGTAATTGCTTGACCAAGGCTGTTTACATCAAACTGACTAAGCAGGCTTAAAATCATCTTGTTCTCTTCTAAAGAATTTGTGGTAGTTCCATCCATACCAATTATGTTTATACATTGGGGATAAATGCGTATTATTTCATTTATGGCAGATAAATATATCATATCTGGTGTTATTTGTGGTGTGGTTATAGACTGTGGAGGCCCCAATTTAATATATTGTCCAAAGTTTATATCTTGTTCTAACAATTGATTAATTATTTTATGGCGAAGGTTTTCTAATGCAGCATGAGTTATTTCATTATTGTACCCACCAATATTACCTATTGATAAATATAATTCTAATGGTAACAACACTAATCCCACAGATAAAACAAGGGATAAAGACGAAGATAAAACGGATAAAAGCCGTATTGAAAATTGAATGCTCATTTCAACCATAGATGATCGAATGATCATCGCCAAAAGTTGAATAATCATTTGTTGAGATGAAGCTTCTACCATAATTACAGATAATAATTCTTGAAGAGCATCATGAAGAATGTTTTCGGAGAAATATTTTAACAGTCTTGAAATTATCTTAGGCACTCGAGTTGTAACTTCAATTTCGGTTATAGTAATAGCCTCATCTTTTATTAATGATAATAAATCGGAAAACTCAGATTCTAAACGTGTTATTATAACATCTATGAAATTAGTAGTTGTAGTAGTATACTGTTCAATAAATGATACATTTTCGGAGGATACTACTATATCCGCTTCGTCAACAAATTGTTCTTTTTCGAGTATTGACTGTGGAACAACTGTTTCAATATAACCTCTGTCAACATCCATATAATTTTGTTTGTTCAATTTATCCATAAGAATCATACTCATTCCTGATGTTGGATTAAGTAAGTCCACTAATTCACCATCGGTTAATTGGTTGATAACTTGATTGCCAAATATAAAACCTAATATCTGGCGGTGGACATGACTATGGCATTGATCTGACTGGCTATCGTAGTATTTATGAAAGAATTTACAATAGATTGAGTTAAAATTTATATTCTGTTGCTGAATATTCCATGTCAATGGTGGAGCATCGATTAAGCCAGCAACAGCTTTTCTCAGTTGATATGTATTTGTATTCTTGGCATAGGCAATGGGGTTCTTTTGATAAGATTGTAAATCGTTTTCATTAGAAGGACTCCATCGACTTGAAGGTCTTAGAGCCAATGTTTTAAGTGCAGACAACTGTACACCACAATAATTTTCGTTAGATTCCTTGACATTAATCGACCAAGTTTCAACGGGAATAGGTTTCGAGAAATAATGATTGTCTGTTTCTGTATTGTTTAGAATAGATTTTAAATCATTACCAAATCTTTCTTGAAGAAATTCAAGGACCTCATTATGAACAGCATAACATGCTTCATTACAGGCATATTCACGTTCGTTTATTAAAATAGCTGATCCAGATCCGGGCTGACAAGCAGTTTTTACATCATAATAACATTTTAGCATGTTACAACCTAGCGTTGTGAATTTAACTTCAAAGTCGTTAGGATTTTCATCTAAGAAAGCTTTGGGGAAATTGGGAGGAATATTTTTCCATGGTATATTCTTAATGATAATATTTTTAAAATACTTACTTCCATTTCTTTGTTGAAGAATCTCCATTGTTTTTCGTTGTGATATACGATGTACTATGTAAGTTGCAATTGCAATATCAGAGACAGTAACAGTTTTCATTATGAAAATGTTAAGAGTATTTATTTATTTTTTTAATATTGATCAATATAATAAAGAAATTTGAGAATTCATTTACCAGAATACTGAGAGGAATCATGGTGGAAGCTGGAGTAAATGGTGATGCTGAAAGTTGGAATAGTGGTGGTGGTTGTGAAGAATATGGGTGTCATCGAAATGATTATTATTATCAACCAACCATTCCACAAATACCATTACAAACAACTCAATATATGATTGTACCTTATTATATGACTTCAGTGCCACATTCAATTTATGTAATTCCACCTTCTTCATGTTACGTTTATGATTTTCCTTCAAAATATTTTTATCAATTAGCACCACCACCACCACCACCACCACCGCCACCACCACTACCACCACCACCACCACCACCACCACCACAACCACCGCTACCACAATCATCAGAAATTTATTCCCATTACAGTGTTGAAGTTCAATATAAAATTTCCTTTTTAGAAAAGGAAAAAGAAAATTTAAAATCATGGAAAATTTTACGAAATATTGATGGACATATAACAGAGGTCCCCTGGGGTATATCCTTCATATACATTGCATATGAATATGGTGGGTTACCTCGAGAATTATTTATGAAATATGTTAATGAATGTTGCAATGGTAGTTAAACATTTTCTTTGCAAATAAGCTCAGTGAGTAAATATTGTATATTATTACATCAATGCACCATACACTACACCACCCATTAGTGCACTCATATGTCACTATTTGATCACCATTATCAATGGGCCTAACATTATTATTAATAATAAAATTAAAAGTATAACCCAGCCAATATTTTTAATTGATTTCAATATAAATTGCCATATATCAGATTGCCCAATGCCTTGAATCACTTCACCAATACCATCTCCTAAAATTTCGGCAATATTTCTTAAAATTGTTCCCTGTTCACATTTATATATATAAAATATTTCTTTATTTTCTAAATTAGAAATAGGTTCATAACCCTTGACAAATTGTGAAAGATAATTGTAGTTATGGGGACAACATATTCCCTTACAGCCCAAATTTAATATGTTTTGGGTTTCTGCAGAATTTGGAATATCAAATTGACAGTTCCAGACTTTTTTATTGAACAATGGATGAGTATTATCATTTAGTATGTCATAGTTAATATAATCAACCCGATTGATAGGGAATTTACAAAATCTGGTCAAATATACTTCTTTTTTTAGGGAATGTCCTTTTCCAACATGGTATCTAAAACAACCACTGTTCTTCCGATTGTATTTGTTCAAATATTCAAGAAAAGCAACACCTACACCTAATAATATCGCAGATTTCAATATCAAACTTTTATGTTTACCAGCCCATTTGGTCATAGTGTTAAAAATTTTAGTTAATTTGGAATCAGTTGGTGAAGGATTACTTTCTAAATATTCAAGAAATTGAGTTTCGTTTTCAAATCCAAGATCTTGGGCAAGTTTATTTACATTGTTAATGTGTTCTTCATAGAGTTTAAATGGGTATTTTTTTAACATATGTTGTTTAAGAGCTTTGTTTTCTATAATATTTAGAATAGGGGATTCTACATCACCATGCAAAATATTTTTCATAATTTTATTAAAATCATTTTGGGATTTAAAATTTAGGTTTTCATTGATAGAATTAATAAAAGATTTGGCTGGGTGATGAAGATTTGACAATTTAATGTTTTCTGTCAAATTTGTCAGATACTTATTTGTATTTAAAAAAGATTTATTTTCATCAACCAAACTTTGGGTGATGTGAATAAAAGGCTGAAGACCATGGTCAATTTCTTTTATCATCAATTCTGTCATGAGCTATTCTTTCTTTTTTAAATAAGTATTAAAAAAGAGTTAATTTTACTGTTTAAAAACAATTAAGTGTTTGGTATGTGAGTCGTGGTAACTGTGCGGCCGGTCTGCTGTGATTGGCTTGATGGAGCACCAATCACGGGTGAAGTGGGCGGAGCCAACGAGAGGATTTTCACTAGTGTGTGTGTGTGTCTTTGTGTCTTTGTGTGTGTGTGTGTGTGTGTGTGTGTGTGTGTGTGTGTCTTTGTGTGTGTCTTTGTGTGTGTGTCTTTGTGTCTTTGTGTGTGTGTGTAAGAATGAGTGTGTGTGTGTGTGTGTGTGTGTGTGTGTGTGTGTATTTGTGAGAATGTGTGTGTGATTCCTGTGTGAGAATACGTTTTATGTGTCAGAATATATGTGTGTGTGTGTGTGTATGATTCCTATGTGAGAGTACGTTTTATGTGTCAGAATATGTGTGTGTGTGTGTGTGTGTGTGTGTGTGTGTGTGTGTGTGTGTGTGTGTGTGTGTGTGTGTGTGTGTGTGTGTGTGTGTGTGTGTGTGTGTGTGTGTGTGTGTGTGTCTTTGTGTGTGTGTGTGATTCCTGTGTGAGAATGCGTTTTGTGTGTCAGAATGTGTGTGTGTGTGTGTGTGTTTGTCTTTGTGTGTGTGTGTCTTTGTGTGTGTGTGTGTGTGTCTTTGTGTGTGTGTGTGTGTGTGTGTGTGTGTGTGTGTCTTTGTGTGTGTGTGTGTGTCTTTGTGTGTGTACTCACCTATATGTACTCACCTATATGTGCTTGCAGGATCGAGCATTGACTCTTGGATCCCGCCTTTCGAGCATCGGTTGTTTACAGCAATGGCTCCTGTCCCATTTCCCTATCATACCTGGTTTTAAAATTATGAATAGTATTTGCTTCCACAACCTGTTCCTGAAGTGCATTCCATTTCCCCACTACTCTCACGCTAAAAGAAAACTTCCTAACATCTCTGTGACTCATCTGTGTGTGTGTCTTTGTGTGTGTAAGTGTGTGTGTCTTTGTGTGTGTAAGTGTGTGTGTGTGTGTCTTTGTGTCTTTGTGTGTGTGTGTCTTTGTGTCTTTGTGTGTGTGTGTCTTTGTGTGTGTGTGTGTGTGTGTGTGTCTTTGTGTGTGTGTGTAAGTGTGTGTGTCTCTTTGTGTGTGTGTGTGTCTGTGTGTGTGTGTCTTTATGTGTGTGACTTTGTATGTGTACTCACCTAGTTGTACTCACCTAGTTGTGTTTGTGGGGGTTGAGCTCTGGCTCTTTGGTCCTGCCTCTCAACCGTCAATCAACAGGTGTACAGATTCATGAGCCTATCGGGCTCTGTCATAAATGTGGTGATTATGTCCCTCCCCCCTAACTCTTCTGTCTTCCAGCGAAGTGAGGTTTAATTCCCGTAGTCTCTCCTCGTAGCTCATACCTCTCAGCTCGATTACTAGTCTGGTGGCAAACCTTTGAACCTTTTCCAGTTTAGTCTTATCCTTGACTAGATATGGACTCCATGCTGGGGCTGCATACTCCAGGATTGTCGCAAACATTGAGAGAAATGAATCGATACCCTCTGGGAGAGCCTTGTGGGACTCCACTGGTGACTTCACGCCAATCGGAGGTCTCACCCCTCACCGTAACTCTCTGCTTCCTATTGCTTATATACTCCCTTATCCACTGAAGCACCTTACCAGCTACACCTGCCTGTCTCTCCAGCTTATGTACCAGCCTCTTATGTGGTACTGTGTCAAAGGCTTTCCGACAATCCAAGAAAATGCAGTCCGCCCAGCCCTCTCTTTCTTGCTTAATCTGTGTCACCTGATCGTAGAATTCTATCAAGCCTGTAAGGCAAGATTTACCCTCCCTGAATCCATGTTGGCGATTTGTCACAAAGTCCCTTCTCTCCAGATGTGTTACCAGGTTTTTTCTCACGATCTTCTCCATCACCTTGCATGGTATACAAGTCAAGGACACTGGCCTGTAGTTCAGTGCCTCTTGTCTGTCGCCCTTTTTGTATATTGGGACCACATTCGCCGTCTTCCATATTTCTGGTAGGTCTCCCGTCTCTAGTGACTTACTATACACTATGGAGAGTGGCAGGCAAAGTGCCTCTGCACACTCTTTCAGTACCCATGGTGAGATCCCATCTGGACCAACAGCCTTTCTAACATCCAGATCCAGCAGGTGTCTCTTGACCTCCTCTCTCGTAATTTCGAACTCCTCCAAGGCCGCCTGGTTTACCTCCCTTTCTCCTAGCACAGTGACCTCACCCTGTTCTATTGTGAAGACCTCCTGGAACCTCTTGTGTGTCTTTGTGTCTTTGTGTGTGTGTGTGTGTCTTTGTGTCTTTGTGTGTGTGTGTAAGTGTGTGTGTATGTGCGTGTGTCTTTGTGTATGTGTGTGTGTAAGTGTGTGTGTCTTTATGTGTGTGTTTTGGGTGTGTGTTTTTTGTGTTTGAGTGTGAATTTGTGGGTGTATATGTTTTTGTATAAAAAAAAGATGAATAAAAAGGATAAACTTTCAATTAACATACAAATCGAACATATAAATAATGAGAAGTTTAACATTAAAAAAAACCCTGGATTATATTATTTTCCCCTGAGATTTAATCTAACAAGACAATTATTTATAGCTGATAAATTATATTATAATAATAATATCGATGATTCTCATATTACTTTTACTTATCCAAACAATCTTAGCAGAAGTCAATTAATATATCATAAAATTTATGACATGTCAGGACTAACAGCTGATAATAAATTTGTCTGGTATGAAAGATTTTTCACGCAAATTCATAATCAAAATATTTTATATGAAGAGGATGATCAGGATTTTTCACTTTCAGTGTATTCTAGAACTCATTCCCCTTTTAAATTTGAAAAAACCAAAATGATACTTTTTATCAACGAGGTTGTGTATTTAATGTTGTTTCTTTTAGATGGGGTAAGAGATATTACCCAAAGTTTAAAAGAAAGTTCATTAAGGGAGTATATTATTAATAATTGTATAAATTATCAAAAAGTATTAAAAGCAAATAAAAAAACTCTTAAAACTATTGATATGTACATTTGTATTGATGATGTAATTAAATATGATGAGCTTATCATTGAGCATCTTATTAAATATTTTGAAAAAGATAAAAATTGGTCCGAAAGAAAACATATATCATTATCCACTGCATGGCATATGCATTGTGAGTTATTGCAAGAATTTACTATAATTAAAGAAAATAAAATGATTATATCAATACCAAGACTTGCAAAATTTAATTTACAACTTTTACCCGATTATCAAATAACTAAAGTGATAGCTTATCTTCCACAACAAAGCGGACATAAATATATTTGGCACAATCAGTACAAAAATTATTATATTTATAACAATGGGATTATTATTAAAAAGAGGAAGGCGTTGGATGAGATGGAGGAGGGAGGTTTGGAGGATGTGGAGGATGAAGCGGATCAGGCGTTGGAAGATCAAGATATGGAGGAGGTAGTGGAAGAGATTGATGATGCTGGAGAGGAAGAGGAGGAATATATTTGTTCAACATACCATGGTGCACGGCTTCGGGCTGAGAGAATATGATGGAGTCTGGTGGGATGATCGGTGATCATGAGTCTACCACAAAGACACACACACACACACACACACATTCTGACACACACACACACACACAAACACAAACACACACACACACACACACACACAGTGTTATGATCTCAGCCTACAGGAGAAACGAGTCTCCCTCCTTGAGAGTTATTCGTCAAGCCTGACCTGATTAGAAGGTCTAGCGAATATTGAGGTGATAACGCATATGTAAAATAGTTGCTTGGATATGTGTAACAGTTTGAGATTATGGGCAATGAAGAAGAAAACAGATAAATGACTGGCTAGGAGATGTGGACATTTTGCTGGAGGCGTGAGGCTCGCTTCTGGAGGACCTTGACCTCACTTGAGTGCCAGACATCGCAGGGGGAAGCCGCGCTCCGTTGAGCTCCCGTCAGAAGGGAACCCCTAGTGATATATCTCTAAGAGAAGAGAAGTGTGCAGACGTGCCAGCTGTGGAATCGAGCTGGGGACGTGTGGTCTCAAGTCGTGGACGATAATTAGTGAATATTAAGCCGCCCGGAGGCATTATTGTGGGCCGTGGGAGCGCCCTGACCAGACGCCGTCAGAGGGAAAGCGCCCTCGACCAATTAATCTGTGGTAAGCACGATATACGCCAGTTCATAGTGATCACTTGTAGTTGGTCGTGTGCCCAGCGACAGTAGCAATGTTTATTTATAAGTTAGGCATGTTTTAATAAGGCAGAAAGCCTGAAATAAGAGAGTGGAGAGGGAGGAACACGGAGCGACGTCCGCCCCCTCTGAGCGCTGGCGGACGACTGAGGGAGCCTGGCTCCGGATGGAGGAAGACCCTCCCAGTGAGTGAGGACCGCCGCCAGGCGAGGTGGAGTATGGACCCGCCCAAAACGGGGGAGTCCACTCTCACTGTATGTAGAGGACAGATAGAGGTTTGAGGCAAGCATATTGTGTGGTTACTTTTGTTTATGTGTTAAAGGGGAACATTTTATTGGAGTGTCGATGGGTTGCAGGTTTGTTCTTTGGGGAAGAAGTTGCTGAGAACTTCGAAGCCAGCAGATGAAGTAGCTGATGAGACTCCAAGGTAGCGGAGCAGAGGACCTCGAGCTGTGAGGAGAAGCAGCAGTGAAGAGGAGTGTCACGTGCTTCTGCAGAGGTGGAGAAGCACCATAGTTGCTCGGGGAAACTTCATGGTGTAGCAGCCAAGAGAGCTGTGGAGGAACCTAGCAGAAGGGTGAAGCACCGTAGTTACTCAAGGAAACTTCATGATAGCAGCCTGGAGGAGCTGCAGAGGATCCTGGTAGTGAAGCCCGGAAGAACCTAAGGATATTAGGGTTGTGAACTTCCAGAGGTGGAAGGGGAAGTTCTGGTGGATTACTTATAGGGAGGTGATAGTGTTTGGTTGTCATTAGCGTGCAAGACGCAGTGAGAGGTGAGTGACTGTTTGCATTCTTATGTCAAGGAGTGATTTATTCTGAAGTTTAGAGTTGCAGTCGTAGGCTTGATTACCTACAGATGTATGTGCTCGAGGACTGACAGTGATCGATTAATCATTGTTGTGTATCAATGAACATTTATACTGGTATATGTTATTGCATCCAAATGCTGATTTTCTATATATACATTATCTTGCTGATAGTGCAACAGTGTATGTAGGCTTGACCAACTTGAGGAGGTTAATAGAGTTCTGATGGTGTTGGAGTGCAACCTGATTGTGATATTATAGAGTATAGGATTCATTATTATTATATGTGTGTATGTATCGTGTATGTGCTTTGTCCAGTAAATGTGTCACAATCTGCTGGTGTTTGCCCTTGTCCTAGTGAGGCTTCCCAGGAGGTAGTAAAGAAGGAGAGAGAGAGAGAGAAAGAACCAAGAACCACTGCTGTGGACAGGGTAGAAGGTAATATTAATAAGTCAAAGGGGGAGCGAGGAGATCATATCACCTAAGGAGAGAGTGGGGAGTTACAGACGCTCGAGTGGGTGTGTGCACGTGACAACGAGGCTAAGTGTTGCAGCCGCATCCCCTAAACGTGTGACGTCGAGCCCCTCTCCAAGAGCCAGAAACGCCTAGTGTGATCTCCTAGTGAAGTAAAAGCACTCTGCCGAATCGTGGGTTGGGTTGTCCGTAGAGAAGGATCAACGACAACAACACCAACAACCCACAGTCTATAATAAATTGGGGGCCTGTGTCCGGGAGAGTGTGAACTGACACACCCACACCCTGTCCAAGAGTGGATTTGTACACCCTTGCTGAGATAAACTGTGTGACCGCAGGTGTTTATTCTCTCTCTTGGGAAGACTCACAGGACAAGATGGATAAAGTGCAAGCGTTTGTGGAGTCAGGCAAGCCTGAGGACTTGGAAGGTTGCACGAGGGATCAATTAAAACAAATAGCAGAAAAATGTGGCATCAGGTTGAAAGCATCTAAAGTAGCTGGGATGAAGGATGAGATCCTGAGGCAGTTGAGAGCCAGAAGTGAAGCGGCAGAACAAGGAGCCCAGGAAGGAGCTGAAAGTAGAAAGGAGGATGATGGGCAGGATGACGTGAGATCCCAGGGATCGAGTAGGAGCAGCAAGAGTAGCCGCAGTAGCAGGAGTAGCCGGAATAGGAGCTTGGAGAGATTCCAGTTAGAGCTCCAGATGCAGCGTGAGGACAAGGAGAGACAGTTCCAGCTGGAAAAGATGAAATTAGAACTCCAGATGAAAAATGAAGCCGAGAAGGAAAAAGAGAAAACCAGGCTGGAAGTAGAAAAAGAGAAAACCAGGCTGGAAGTAGAAAAAGAGAAAACCAGGTTGGAAGTAGAAAAAGAGAAAACCAGAGTAAGGGAACTGGAGTTGGAACAAAAAAAAGAAAAAGCCCAGGTCGAAAAAGAAAAAGAGAGAACAAAACAAATGCAGATAGAAGCGAATAGAACCTTGGCTGAGCAAAGGATTGAACATGGGTTGCCAGAGAGCACCACCCAGGTATCACACCCACCAGATGTTAGGGTTAGGGAGAAGGACATTCCCTTGTTTGTTCCCGAAGAGGCGGAGAGCTTCTTCGAGCATTTTGAAAAAGTAGCCAGTATCAAGGAGTGGCCACAGGAGGAATGGGCCCAGCTGGTCCAGTTAAGATTGACTGGTGCAGCCAGGGAGGCATACACCCAATTGTCACTGGAAGAGTGCCAAGATTATGCCACAGTAAAGAGCAGCATATTGCGCTCGTTTCAGTTAACCCCAGAAGCTTATAGGAAGCGCTTCAGAGAAATGATCAAAGTTGGAGCATGTACGTTTGCTGAGACAGCAAGAGATCTGGAAAGACGATTCCAGAAGTGGATTGAGGCTGCTGGAGTTGGATCTTATGCTGACCTGAAGCAACTGATGGTCATGGAGAAGTTCTTGGAGATGATGCATCCCGAAACAAAGTTCAAGATCCAAGAAGCAGGGATAAAGGAGGTGAAAGATGCCGCAGATAGGGCAGATAT
Organism: Procambarus clarkii; assembly: GCF_040958095.1. Classification (NCBI taxonomy): domain Eukaryota; kingdom Metazoa; phylum Arthropoda; class Malacostraca; order Decapoda; family Cambaridae; genus Procambarus; species Procambarus clarkii. Next base: position 58,868,106 of record NC_091154.1, on the reverse strand, counting down.
GATTACTGAAGCATATAAGAGCTTGAGGGAGAACAGAGTGAGAAGCGAGGCGAGACGCAGCAATGGCAGATCCAATGGAGTCTGGGGAGGAAGAAATTATGAGAGACCCAGAAGAGTCTGGGGTGAGAAAAATTTTGATAAATGGGCAGATAAAAGTAAGTACCCTAAAACTCAGAAGAGTAGGTCGCGCACTTCATCTGAAAGTGAGGATGGAGGAGCTAAACGAGAAACTGATCGGTATCCGGGAAATCAAGAGTCCAGTAAAGCTCCACAGAGTACGAGTAGTACGTCTGGCCCGAGGAACTCCAATACGAGTGGGCAGAGTCAGAGCTACTCTGGTACACATAGAAGAGACTTTTCCCAGATGAGATGTTACAATTGTAACGGATTGGGTCACGTGATGCGAGATTGTAGGCAGGGCAAAAGAGTTGTGACCCTGGCCATGTGTGACCCCCAAAGTAAATATACTAATGTGTTCCAAGACAAACCACAGAAGATGAACTTAGTGAACGAGAGGTATAGGCCGTTCATGAGTAAAGGTTGGATCAGAATAGGAAGCCAACCTGAAGTAGAAGTTGGTATCTTAAGAGATACCGGAGCTAATCAGAGCTTGATTACGAGAAGCCTGATTGGAAATGATCGACGGTTAGCTGGCAGGAGTAAGATGAAGGTATATGGGTTGTTGTCTGAAAGTGACATGCCCATTTGTACTGTCCAGCTAAGGTCGGAATATGTGTCGGCGGAGGTGATGTTGGGAGTGTGCCCCGACATACCTGTTCCAGGAGTCCAAGTGATCCTGGGGAATGACTTGTGTGGGACAAAGGTGTTGCCAAGAGTCATAGCGGAGACTGTGCCAGAGGAGAGCCCAGAAGGCAACGGCACGAGTGGAACACCTGAGAGTGTGGACCCGACTGACATCCGAGGAGATGAGTCAGGAGACCGCCAAGCCATTGAAAACCCTGTCTCGGTAGTGATGAAGGCAGAGGTGGCCGACGAGGGAGACGCTGGAGAAGATGAGACAGTGTCAATTAAACCGGTAGAAGATATTGATGTAGATATAGCATGGCTGTTTGATGAAGGTCCAGCCCAGAAAAATGAAGTCTCGGTGAGGTCAAAAGTGAAGATGGCCCAGCCGAAGAAGAATCATGTGAAGAGAGCGGACCTGAATAGAGCCCAGACTGCTGGAATTAAGAGTCGGAAGGCGAATGCAACTGTGCTGAGTGGGAATGAGGAAAGATGTGGACAGACTGAGGACGGAAATAGAGCGTCAAGTGGTCCACGAGCACAGAGGCATAGGGATAGTGGAGTTAAGTTGTTTGAGATGTCAAGAGTTGACATGTTTCACAGAAAACGGGGAGAAAAGATAGTGAAGAAGAGTAATAGCCGAGAAAATGAAAGGAGAAGAGACAGTATGTGTGGAGAGATGCTTACGAGCACTCTAGGAGAGGTAAAGCGACATGTATGGTCGAGTGCTGTTGGATGTAGTACAGTGCCCGAAGAAACTTTTAGGGAACGAAGAAGAGTTGAAGGAGAAGAAATGGAGTGGTACAGAGGTGAGAAGTGTGAGAAGAGGAAGATGATACAAGCATGGATGAATAGAAGAAAGCCGAGGACTCGATGGAAGTCAAACAGGACGATGTCTTGGATAAATGAGGAGACGAAAGGGAGAATCGTCGGTGAAGACGAGGGAGTGAAGTATGATGACAGGAGGCGAAAGTATAATGGCAGTAGATGGAAGTATGAAGACGACAGAGGAGGTACAGACAGTAGATGTCTGACTCTGGACGAGAAGAGAAGAAGACGAGGAAACGGAGGGTGGAGACAATAAGTAGAGTGGAACGATGGAGTGCAGGCGTCCAAGGAGGACAGCCTAGCCAACAGGTGCCAGATAAGTCAGATCGTTTATGAGGAGATCATGTTTCTGGCGAGTTGTGAGCCAGATGTTGCAAGGAGCAACGAACTAATTGTAGACTCCTAAGGGAGTACGTAAGCAGATCAACCGTTCGAACCAATCGGTTGAAGAACGAGACGGTGTGGTGGCGGATGTATTATCCCGAGCTTTGCCACTGGAATAACTCTCAAAAATAAGGGGAGGGGAGTGTTATGATCTCAGCCTACAGGAGAAACGAGTCTCCCTCCTTGAGAGTTATTCGTCAAGCCTGACCTGATTAGAAGGTCTAGCGAATATTGAGGTGATAACGCATATGTAAAATAGTTGCTTGGATATGTGTAACAGTTTGAGATTATGGGCAATGAAGAAGAAAACAGATAAATGACTGGCTAGGAGATGTGGACATTTTGCTGGAGGCGTGAGGCTCGCTTCTGGAGGACCTTGACCTCACTTGAGTGCCAGACATCGCAGGGGGAAGCCGCGCTCCGTTGAGCTCCCGTCAGAAGGGAACCCCTAGTGATATATCTCTAAGAGAAGAGAAGTGTGCAGACGTGCCAGCTGTGGAATCGAGCTGGGGACGTGTGGTCTCAAGTCGTGGACGATAATTAGTGAATATTAAGCCGCCCGGAGGCATTATTGTGGGCCGTGGGAGCGCCCTGACCAGACGCCGTCAGAGGGAAAGCGCCCTCGACCAATTAATCTGTGGTAAGCACGATATACGCCAGTTCATAGTGATCACTTGTAGTTGGTCGTGTGCCCAGCGACAGTAGCAATGTTTATTTATAAGTTAGGCATGTTTTAATAAGGCAGAAAGCCTGAAATAAGAGAGTGGAGAGGGAGGAACACGGAGCGACGTCCGCCCCCTCTGAGCGCTGGCGGACGACTGAGGGAGCCTGGCTCCGGATGGAGGAAGACCCTCCCAGTGAGTGAGGACCGCCGCCAGGCGAGGTGGAGTATGGACCCGCCCAAAACGGGGGAGTCCACTCTCACTGTATGTAGAGGACAGATAGAGGTTTGAGGCAAGCATATTGTGTGGTTACTTTTGTTTATGTGTTAAAGGGGAACATTTTATTGGAGTGTCGATGGGTTGCAGGTTTGTTCTTTGGGGAAGAAGTTGCTGAGAACTTCGAAGCCAGCAGATGAAGTAGCTGATGAGACTCCAAGGTAGCGGAGCAGAGGACCTCGAGCTGTGAGGAGAAGCAGCAGTGAAGAGGAGTGTCACGTGCTTCTGCAGAGGTGGAGAAGCACCATAGTTGCTCGGGGAAACTTCATGGTGTAGCAGCCAAGAGAGCTGTGGAGGAACCTAGCAGAAGGGTGAAGCACCGTAGTTACTCAAGGAAACTTCATGATAGCAGCCTGGAGGAGCTGCAGAGGATCCTGGTAGTGAAGCCCGGAAGAACCTAAGGATATTAGGGTTGTGAACTTCCAGAGGTGGAAGGGGAAGTTCTGGTGGATTACTTATAGGGAGGTGATAGTGTTTGGTTGTCATTAGCGTGCAAGACGCAGTGAGAGGTGAGTGACTGTTTGCATTCTTATGTCAAGGAGTGATTTATTCTGAAGTTTAGAGTTGCAGTCGTAGGCTTGATTACCTACAGATGTATGTGCTCGAGGACTGACAGTGATCGATTAATCATTGTTGTGTATCAATGAACATTTATACTGGTATATGTTATTGCATCCAAATGCTGATTTTCTATATATACATTATCTTGCTGATAGTGCAACAGTGTATGTAGGCTTGACCAACTTGAGGAGGTTAATAGAGTTCTGATGGTGTTGGAGTGCAACCTGATTGTGATATTATAGAGTATAGGATTCATTATTATTATATGTGTGTATGTATAGTGTATGTGCTTTGTCCAGTAAATGTGTCACAATCTGCTGGTGTTTGCCCTTGTCCTAGTGAGGCTTCCCAGGAGGTAGTAAAGAAGGAGAGAGAGAGAGAGAAAGAACCAAGAACCACTGCTGTGGACAGGGTAGAAGGTAATATTAATAAGTCAAAGGGGGATCGAGGAGATCATATCACCTAAGGAGAGAGTGGGGAGTTACAGACGCTCGAGTGGGTGTGTGCACGTGACAACGAGGCTAAGTGTTGCAGCCGCATCCCCTAAACGTGTGACGTTGAGCCCCTCTCCAAGAGCCAGAAACGCCTAGTGTGATCTCCTAGTGAAGTAAAAGCACTCTGCCGAGTTGTGGGTTGGGTTGTCCGTAGAGAAGGATCAACGACAACAACACCAACAACCCACAGTCTATAATAACACACACACACACACACACACACACACACACACACACATTCTGACACACACACACACACACACACACAAACACAAACACACACACACACACACACACACACACACACACACACACACACACACACACACATTCTGACACACACACACACACACAAACACAAACACACACACACACACACACACACACACACACACACACACACACACACACACACACACACATACAAAGTCACACACATACAAAGTCACACACATAAAGACACACACACACACACACACACACACACACATAAAGACACACACACTTACACACACACAAAGACACAAAGACACACACACACACAAAGACACACAGACACACACACTTACACACACAAAGACACACAAAGACACACAAAGACACACACACACACACACACAAAGACACAAACACTTACACACACACAAACACAAACACACACACACACACACACACACACACACACACACACACACACACACACACACACACACACACACACACACATACAAAGTCACACACATACAAAGTCACACACATAAAGACACACACACACACACACACACACACACACATAAAGACACACACACTTACACACACACACAAAGACACAAAGACACACACACACACAAAGACACACAGACACACACACTCACACACACAAAGACACACACACACACACACACAAAGACACACACACACACACACACAAAGACACACAAAGACACACACACACACACACACACACACACACACAAAGACACACAAAGACACACACACACAAAGACACACAAAGACACCAAGACACACACACTTACACACACAAAGACACACACACACAAAGACACACACACACACACACACACACAAAGACACACACACACACACACACAAAGACACACAAAGACACACACACACACACACACACACACAAAGACACACAAAGACACACACACACAAAGACACACAAAGACACCAAGACACACACACTTACACACACAAAGACACACACACACAAAGACACACACACACACACACACACACAAAGACACACACACACACACACACAAAGACACACATAGACACACACACACACACACACACAAAGACACACACACTTACACACACAAAGACACACACACACACAAAGACACACAAAGACACCAAGACACACACACTTACACACACAAAGACACACACACACGCACACGCAGACACACACACACACACACACGCACACGCAGACACACACACACAAAGACACAAAGACACACACACACACACACACAAAGACACACACACACACACACAAAGACACACACACACAAAGACACACACACACACACAAAGACACACACAAAGACACAAAGACACACACACACAAAGACACACACACACACACACACACACACAAAGACACAAAGACACAAAGACACACACACACACACACACACACACACCCACAGACACAGGAATCCCAAAAGTTCACCAAAACTCTTATTATACTCACTTTACATTTTTTTTCTTAAACTAGTTGGGAGAGGTACAGTCTTTGATATGATTGGGAACGGCATTCAACATTTTAAGACCCTTGATTTGAAGAGCAGCATTTCTGGTTTGATTAAGTCGAACTCTTGGGAACCGAATGATATCTAGGGGCAGTGTAACAGCACATCATTCTTTTTTTTTTTTTATTAGATATGGTATCTCATCCATAAAAAATATTTTGTGGAAAAAAATGGGGTTGACCACCAGCCTGTGGTCAGTGGGGACCCTGTGGTGGACCATAAGCCGGTGGTGGACCATTCATTGGCTTATTAGGCAAATCAGATCTTGAATAGTTTCCCAAATAAGACATCAAATTTTATTTATAACTCCAAATTTTGTATTGGTTATTTTTTAATTAAGGCAAAAAAAAAGAAGATAATCAATTAATTCTTTATGGATTTATATATTTTTCCAAATTTTATTGCAAAATAAAACTTATAAACATTTCTATATAATATAAAATTTTTGATGTTTAAGTTTTGTTAATTTTATAAACATAATTTTATTTATCATAGATATTAAATATATAATATTATTAATTTTATGTATAATTTTTTATTTATATTTAAAATAAAAAAAACAAAATATACATTTTGATTAAAATATTCATAGTTACTTTATAATTTGAGATAAAATTTAAGAAAACTGAAATAATATTTTCCCCTTTATAGTTAAATTCGATATTTTATATAAAAATAAAACAAACAAAAAGTCACTCAAAGTCATTTTATATATTATTTATTTATTTTATAAACATTTATTTTAAATAAAATTAATAAAAAACTGAAAATATATATATATATATTCTTTTTATTAAACAAATATTTCATCACTACTTTCATAATCACTACTTCCATATTCTTTGTAGTCGTTACTTGCCTCTGTATCATAATTATAATCTATATTATCACTATTTTCATCATTAATCCATTTGAAGAACGAACAATACATGCCAACTTCAAAATCCCTAAATACAAAATAATAATAATGACTTACAAATGCTAATAACATTATGGGAGTAATAACTTTGCGAATACCAATTTGGATATAATAATATTCATCGAATAATTTAAACCAAGAAGTTGGTAAAATGTTTCCATAAACATCTAAAAATTGTACTTGAATACAACATTTTTCCTGATCATAAAGAATATTCATTGAACCTCGTTCTTTGAAACATCGAAATTTTAAATTTGATATAACAATATGATATTGATTATTTTCCTTATTTGTTATGTTTAAAAAGTATGGTTTATCTCCATATATAAAATGAACTGCATCTTCAATTTTTGATTGTGACATCTCCTTAGGTTTGAAGCTTTTCTTCAGAACAGATAAAATATAATTCCATCGGTAATTTTCATTACAAAAACATTTCCCATATAAATTACATAAGGGATACTCATCATCACTTAATGCACAATAGAGATAGTAGGCAGCCGTTGCTACAAAATTATTACTTTTGCTTATACTCTGAAACAACTCACGTCCTGTATTATCAAAATATTGAACTGAAGAAGGATTGTTTGAAACAATTTTTAGCGATCCAGTATGGTAAGACGAAGGTATACCATCTCCTATTATTTCTTTCTTACATCCATTACAAAATTTCACGTTTAAGATTCTCAAAACCATAATGGACTCTTCCGGTGTTGTTGTGTGTACTGACAAAGACCATATCGGATGTTTTAAATTGTCTCTCCCATATATTCTTTCAAGAAAAGTGGTTACATTTCCTACTGTAAAA